>NC_056737.1:1289364792-1289414792 GCF_019279795.1 Protopterus annectens
AGGTGCTTCCACCTGAAGGTGGTGCAGGATCAATGGAAGAGGAAGGCCAGGGATGGGTCCCAGATGTGCTGGGGCCCAGTGACATGGCCAGATGAGGCAGTGGAGGTGGATCTGCTGGGATCTGCCTTCCCAGACATGCTATGGTGTTCAAGTTTAAAAAAAAATATGTTGGTTAGTCATGAACAACACATTTCAAGATTAGTTATAACAGCATGCAAGGGTGTTCCAATTATTCCCATAAAAACAGTTTTGAAACAGCTGCATAGCAAACAGATCACATGCATATATGGAACCACAGTGGGCATTATAAAAGCATGCAAGTTACAGTGATAGCAACAGGCCACCAATTATAGTACTGGAGTGAGGTTCATTAATATTCAAGCAATTCAATATTTGTAGAACAATAAAACACAAGCCCCAACAGTAGGTTTGGAGAAAGACGTACCCACTATTCATGTGTATGCATTATTACATGCAGATAAGGGTGGAGGAGAGAGAGAGATGACAATTAACAACTGTATCGGTTTCTACTTTTAGCAAGTATACTGATCAGTATCCTACTCATTACTCTCCAGGCCTGACCTCACTTTACATGCACCTGTGGCCAGAGGTTGGACAGTGGAAGTGCTGTACACAGAGTATATTAGTAATGCCTTCTTACGGGTACTAAAAACATTTCCTTAACTTGCCAACCTGTGGAGGAAATTTCTGTTAACAATACCTGAATTTTCTACACATATTCACATATTCAAGATTACATATTTGACACTGAATGGGGTGTCCTGCACTCATGCTGTGTGGGTGTGCTACTGACATACTTTGCCTGGATTTCTATCTGTTACCCTGGTTATTGGCAGCAGTGACCACTTGTCATGACAGTGTGACAGCTGAGGGACATGTATCAGAAAAAAGTACTTGCTGTATGTACTTATCTTGCTATTATCTGCAACACACTGATGGTTCCCTTATTATCTACTCGTTTAATACTCTGACCTACAACAGATTACAGAGGAGGCTTTCTCCTCCATTGAGAACCAGCTTACCAATGTTCATCTTTTACTAAATCCCCCAAAAACAAACTGCTTCTTTTCCCTCCCAAGAAACTTTCCCCTGAGAACACCAATTTCAAAATGCTGTCATTTAGCAACACACAAATAGACTTAGTCCTTCATACAAAGGTATTAGGTATTGCGATTAGCAATAAACTAAAACGTGACCGTCATATACAATATATTGTTAACAAATACGAAAAACTCAGAATGCTATACAGACCCAAACAATTTCTAACCACATCTACCAAAACTACTCTGGCCAAAACATTTCTTACTATCCTTCCTCCTGTATGGAACCTTCTAATCAACTTACAGTCATTTCTAAAACAAAAACTAGAACCCTGTTACAGCAACATTACCAAATTACATGCAACAACCATCATTGTGTTGCTCTCCAATCTCTCAAATGGCTTGAACTTTCTCATCACCTTTCTTAGGCAAAACACACATTAACTAAAAACCTGAACTTTAAACTTACACCAAGCCCTGCTCTGTTCAGTTTCACACTCCTACCACTGCAATACAACTCCTAAGCATCTCCAAACCCAATAAAACAACAGGAAAAAATCTCTACTCCCAAAATCTCTACTCCCATTCTTTGCTTAAAAACCTAGAAAACCTTAACCCTCCCCAACTGATATATTTCAATTAATTTTACTGGTTCTGCTCTTTTACTAACCCTGTTTGAAATCCACTTTCAGTATCCCATACCTCTGACTTACCCTCTTCTATCTTCCTTAATTCCTTCCCTCCTTTTCTATAACTTACCTCTCTAGCTAAGTCCCTGTTGGCATTATTTATCTTTATTTCAACATTCTACTTTCTCTTCCTCTGTCCTGCTGTATCTATTCCCTTTAACTGCTCTACCTACCAAATTATTCCATTGAATTAATCTATTTTGACATAAGTCCATATTATTGATGTCTTGTACCTGCATAAACTATTCCTCACAGTTTTCAGCTGTTATGTTATAAAATACAGAGCTCATGTTGTATTTTAAGAAATGCATCTTTATGACATTACACTATTTGGATCACCTCTATTATCTAACTTAGTACAGAGAAAATTAATTATGTCTTACAATTTATGGCATACTGGAGCTTTTCTACTCAGGCCTCCAATAAAAATGTGTAATTTCAGACCAGTCAGACTTTTCCAGTAAACAAAAGCCAATAAATAAATAAATTAATTAATAAGTAACTACATATCTTCAGTTCTTGTTGCTTACTGAGTATTTTGACTAATATCTAGACTTTCTGTGCAATTGGAAAATAAAATATATTTGCAGAAAGGAAATATAATAGTTTTAGATATGTGATTATAAGTACAGAAGTACAACTCACAGTTAAAAGACTGTCCAACTGAACTGTCCGTGAGTTCTCTCACTGGAAGACAATTTAATGGAAAACTGGAAGGTTTGGATTAAGACATTTGATTCTTTATCAGTGGAAGTGAAATGACTGTGAAGCATAAAAAGGAGCAGCAGACACATTTCTACAAATGATAAGGAAAGAAACCTTTACAGTATTTAACTTTCACCCAGATTCAACAAACTCCATGCAAGAATAAGGCTATTCTTGTACTGAGTGGTTTGTGTCCATTTAAAACAGCAGCGTGCCTTGAATATTCACAAAGGCATGCTGCTGTACTTCCTATACAGACATGAACCATGAACAAGTGCAGCGGGTGTGTCCAAGTAGTGCATGGACACTAAACACACCCCCTGCACTCAGAAAGTGCCGTATGGCACTTTCTAAGCTGAACTGGCATAATATTAGAGCTTTACTCTAATATTATGCCAGTATTTCAGTGCCATCAGACACTGAAATGAAACAAAAATTATCATTTCAGTGTCCACGGACACAGAAATAAAATCAGCAACAGGAAAGCAATGCAGGGGGTGTGTGACAGGTTCTGTGACATACCCCCTGCATTGCTTAAGTGGCATACAGCACTTCTGCAACCTGCTAAAGCAGGAAATGTGTGCAAATGCACACATAACAGGGGATAAATCCCTCAAAATTGGCAAAACACACATATAGCTCTCACAAACATAGAAAGTTGATAGAGAACAGGTCATGCATTAGCATGAATTATGGAAGGATAGAAGTCTGAAAGCAAATGTATGCCAGTATTCCCTTACAGCAGTGCATGTTGACAAAGGCACAAATGATGTGGAAAATAAATAATACATTAGGGGTATGCCTGAAAATTTGCCCTCACACACTTAGAAAGTTCAAGATGAAAAACCTCAGGACACTCCACGAGAAGTTCTAACTCAGCTTTAATCAGTTAACATATAAAAAATATTAAAAGATAAGCGCTTTCGCGTGCTGGAAATGCACGCTTCTTCAGATCTCATTTAATGCCACAAACAGCTTGCTTTTTAAATAAAATGACAACCAATAGCAGTTCTTCTTCAATTAAAAAAATAATCATTAGCTGCTTGACGCAGAGACTGTGCTTAAGTGGTAATGTTATTGCGCTTCTTGCTAAAACAAATTTATGTATGTAAGGCTAAGTTCAATTCATTACAACATAATAAAATTTAAAAATATTAGTTAAAAACAAGTTATTCTTTCCAAGCTTATGAAACAATCTTTAAAATGAGATCAAAATTAAATCTCATCTACCTGAATACATAATGATCAAAAGTTAAGAAACATACATAATAGATAGCTGGCTTGATGAAAAACTTTCATAATTTAAAAACATACATAACACAAATCTTTTCCCAATGCAGTCTCGATTCACATTCCTGTGTTATATGTAACAAACCAAACAACCTATTTTACTGATTAAAAGAAAGCCAAATAGAGCTAAACAGTGAATAAAATGCTGAACCTTGTGGTAACCAGCATCCTTCTCAGGTCGCGTAGAGCATTTCTATAAAACAAACTGACAGTACCCCAAATGATACATACACCAGGCTCTGACTAAAGAGCGTATCTCCCACAGGACTTGACATTCTTGGCTTGTCTACCAGACGAGAACAGAAACTGTCCAATCTTTCATAGTATTAAGCTAGACTGTCCTCTAGCTCAGCTAGGCTTCCAAAAATCAAAGACCAATTTGGCGCTGCACCTCAAGGCTATGCCAAACTACTTGTCCAGAAAGGAAACCTGCTGAAAAGTGAATTAGTCTGATGGTCTAGTTAAAAACAAGCAATGTTCATGGAGTCTAGTATGTTAAATCGACCCACTATAATAAAAATGACGAAATATCGTCATTATGTTGGTCATAAATCTGAAGTACATAATACGTAAACAACGTGGAAATTCATATACAATCAAAGTTAACTGAAATTCAATAGGCAATGACGACAAAACTAGCATTTAAACTACCAACAATGCACCATCATTTTTGTGACTTATAAGTCAGCTTTTTACAAAGCTGATATTGTCATTGCTTAAAAAGGAGTATTCAAGAACTCTCAAAATGGATAGCAATAGTCAAAAATATAAGTAAGAACTGAAATTGTGAATCCCATGGTTCTTTGTACTATAGTGCTAATCTTGTCAATGAAAGCATATAATATGCTATAAAAAACTCATAGAACATACCTAATGGTTGAAACAACCTACTGTGCTAATAATAAAACAGCATAGAGTTCCAAAGTTGTCGCTGTAATGGCTTGCTAGTGTAAGTTGAACAACGCTCAGAAATAATAGTCATAATATCTTGTCAGGAAGCTGACATAAATGACTAAAAATCAATATAGAAAATCTTGAAAAATCAACGATTGACAATGCTTATTGTGACTAGTTGACCCTATGAAACAGTAGCAGATATCATAGAGCTACTTAAGAGACTAAATCTAGGACTAATCTGAGACAGGTCATAAGTAACATGAGAGGTGTGAAAGTTGATAGATAACAGGATATGTGTTAGAAGAAGTTCCTGAAGGATATAAGCCTGAAAGCCAAATTAAACCCAGGATATGTGTTAGCAGAAGTTCCTGAAGGATATAAGCCTGAAAGCCAAATTAATCCCATTATTTCACAACTGCAGTCTTCAATGAGTTGTCAGAACACCACAAGACTCACTTATATAACATAATAATACAAAAATAATATAAACTTTTTTTAAGCCTAAGGAATGTTTAAGCACAGCTAAGTGGGTGTGCACATTATGGCTACCTGCTTATCATATATAAACATCCCCTATGAGATAAATGCAAATATAGAGGGTACATTTCCAAACTGAGCTAGTGTAGTGGTTAGAGTCCTGCTTAACATACAGGCATTCACAGTTTGAATACCAAGGCAGGAAACTTACTTTTCTATGGGAAAATAGTGTTAAAATTCTATTTGTAAACTTATATTATGTAGCAACTGTTTTTTGTCAACCAGGGTAGTGTAGCAGGTCCAGAAATTAGATGTCAGTCTAGAAAAGATGTGAACCCCCACCATATAAACACAAATGCCCCATACAGTATAGTCACACAAGAATATAATTTAATGAAAGCACATAGGGGGATGTCATGGAAGATAAACATAAAATTATAATATTTCAGTAATGAGGAATCAATCTCACAATCCTGATACTTTATAAAATGAAATGTGAGCAATGCTAAGTAGTGCTCAGCTATGCTAACCTGGTATAAGCATTGCTGAAATGTAAATGCTAAGCAATAAGTAGCCCAGCTAATCAGATTTGCGCATTAGTAAGCAGTGCTCAATGTCTATCCCTTTAAGCATTGCCCGCATCTTAGCTTAGCTCAGCATAGTCAAAATCATCCAATCATGGCAAAGTATGGGAATTCAGCCCTATTTAAACCTCACAGGTGGGAATACAGCCATAACCAGTTGTAGCTGAACACTGCAGGCACTATGGCTGGCATTGGCGAGGGTGCGCGCTTTCTGGCACATTGTTGGCACATTCAGGTGTCCAGGCTCATGGTTGGACTCCTTGTGAAAGATCATGAAGGGAGACTGCTGCAGGACCAGTACCAGGACTCACAATACAAAATGGAGGGCTGGGACCATCTCACACATGATATCACCAGTGCTACTGACATCCCTCAAACTTGTGATCAGACCAGGCACCATTATGCTGACATCAAGTGTAGGAAGAGGGAGCTCTTGGATTAGTGGACTCAAGATGCATTGGCACAGAATATCCCAGAAGTGTGTAAGTATCAGTATCACTAATTGTTCCCCAAAGTCCAGCCTGAGTATGTGATTGTAAGTTAACTTGTGACTGTTCCTGCCATTTCACACTGAGCTAATCAGAGGAAGTCAGAGGAAGGGCTCTGAGCTAACAAATCTGGGCTATATAACATTAAGTATCCTGTTTTTTGCTTATTTCTGAGTTATTTATAACACTTTTATTTTACTCACTGTGTGTGAGGTATTAAGTAGAATTTTCTACAATTGTTAAGCATCTGGTTGGGTTTGTTTGTTCTGATTTCCTGCTAGGAGTGTATCATATAACTTGTTTGCATTTAAAAGCATTCTCTAGAGTTTTCTTTATCCTTTATTTGCTTAAACATTTCTGCAGTTTTTTCTACCTAAGTAGTGTTGGTACTGTAGCATTGTCCATACTCAGGCTTGTGTTTTGGGCCTAATTGTTTGTTAGTAGAGGCTGTGTGTCTGAGCACATGTCCCAGGTCATCATAGCTTAGCCAAAGACAGTATAGCATTTCAGTGAGAGTGAATTGTTTGTGGTCATTGGCTGACTGGGGTTGCCTGGACTACGCCTTGGAATAAGCACCTCATTGGTTCTTTCAAGCTTTTTTTAAAGTTGTTTCAGGTTTTAACTTTGTTACTTAAGAAGTTAACTTGTGACTGTTTCTGCCATTTCACACTGAGCTAATCGGAGGAAGTCGGAGGAAGGGCTCTGAGCTAACGAATCTGAGATATTTAACATTAAGTATCCTGTTTTTGCTTATTTCTGAGTTATTTATAGCACTTTTATTTTACTCACTGTGTGTGAGGTATTAAGTAGAATTTTCTACAGTTGTTAAGCATCTGGTTGGGTTTGTTTGTTCTGATTTTTTTGTCACCCTCCCTCCCTCTTGATATCTTGTCTTTACATTTGGTGGCTTTGCGGTTGCCCAACCCTACTGTAAATTTGATCTGGGACACTCCTCCCAGTCTAGTGTCATTACCACATTTTACCTATTCCAGGGAGAACATTTGAGAAGGCCAACCCAGTTTGCTTCTGCTCCTCCTTTCCCCTTTCCACTTTACAAAAAAAATAAATAAATAAATTTCTAAGCTTGTTTTCTGCCTTTCCTATAAGTTGTATAGTCCAGATACAGATTTGATTTATCCAGGACTGTTTGTAAGCTTCTGAGCCCCCAAGTCTTTCTGTGTTGGAGGGAAGCCTTCTAGCTTAATTTTGTTTCTTAGACCTAGCCAGTTTCCTAGTTACAGCACTCAAATCTGTTTCTTTGAGCTCAGCACTTGTTCAGAACTCAATGTAAGCACTAAATAAGCTACAAATTACTACAGCACTCAACTTTCCTCACTTGTCTAGAGAAAAACTGTTTTTAGTACTTAATAAATAAACATCTATCCAGGCATGTCTAAGGGTCAGCTCCCAGTATTTTCTCCTGTATACCTGATGAATCTGGGCATCTTGGGGCAATGCAGCAATTGCCTCATGTACACAGACAACCCTCTCCTCATACCACCCAACACTACAACCTGTGAGAGATGCACTTATATAACCAAACTGGAAGCAAACCTCTCTTCACCCAAGACTGGACTAGACAGTCAAGAGGAGAAGGTAAACACTTGCACCACACCACACTCATCACATAGTCCCTCAAAACCTACACCACCAAAACACACACATAGAAACACAATACACACACTTACATTCGTGGATGCTCTTAAAAAAATCTACCCAAGCAACAGGGACCTCCAAAGCAGAAACGCAAGCAACCTCCACCCCCCCAACACAACCCAAATGACACATAGCCCACAAACTCAGTGTGCCACTCAACCACAGCCCATAAGGCATAACAACATACCTAACACTCTAGTCAAAGGTGACTCTATAGTCAGGCACACTGATGTTCCACTCACCAGGCTAAACAAGGAGAAAGTCACTGTCAGCTGCCTGTCAGGTGCCAGGATCCGTCACATAATGTATGCACTCAGGTCACTCCACAGCAAGTACAAATATGACTCTGTCATTGTCCATGTTGGTGTGAATGACCTGAGACGTACCTCCCAGGACTACATGAAAAGAGACATGGAGGAGCTTTCTGATCTTGTAGCCCAGGCAGGTATGACCCTAGCCCTGAGTAGCATCCTGCCATCATCCAGAATGATATCACAGTACAAGGACAAAATGATTGACTTCAACAATTGGCTAAGCTTCTGGTGTCATTCTAAGGGGATCCAGTATCTGTCTACATGGGATGACATGATCGACAAACCACAATGCTTTGCCAGAGATGGCCTGCACCTGTCGCCTTTGAGATTCTGGATATTGGCTAAGGCTCTTGCCACCCCTATAGTGCCTTTTTTAGGCAAGATTCAAATGACAAATTCACCACCATAACAGGTACAAGCAAGCAAAATCTGAGGGTAATGCTACTCGATGCTAGAAGTCTAAACCTCAAAATGCACTCACTCGAGGCACTCCTTAAAATGGAGAACATCGACATCTGTGCAGTGACACAGACCTGGTTCAAGGCTCCAGAGAGCATCCCAGCATTACCAGGCTATAATTCATACCACACCTTTCGGCCACCTAACTTGGACCAAAGCACTAAAGGCGGAGGCGTGTCCATATTCATTAAGGATATCCACACCTCCAGGCTAGTTGCTCAGCATAATGCATCTGAGATTATCCAAGTGCAACTAACTCTGGGCAAGACCGCAATGCAAATTGTAGCTTGCTACAGATCCCCCACCATGCACCAGAATTACCACTCCTCATTTCTTGATACACTGGAAAATATTAGGGTACAACCTAACACCCTAATAATGGGCGATTTCAACTACCCCACCATTAACTGGGAAAACTACTCATGTACCAACTCTTGTGCTCAACGTTTTCTGGAATTCATAAATTCCAATGCCTTGGATCAATTTATCCACACCCCCACCAGGGGCAGCAATATCCTAGACCTGATCATTACCAACATAGGTAACCAGTGTTCCACACCAGAGGTCAATTCCTTGTTGGTCAGATCCAACCACAAGCAAATCACCCTAGACATCCAAATCCCAGCCCCACCCCCATTAGGGAAACCACCGTAAAAAATTTCTCCAAAGCCAACTTCATGCTTCTTAAGACAGAAGTGGCAAACTCATGACACCCATGCTGATGGACAATAGAGATATGACTGCTGAATCCTATACAACTGCACTTTATAAGCACTTACACGACTGCATGGATTGTGCAATCCCTAACAGAACCAATATGCTATCCTCCAAAATAAGGAAGCCAATCTGGTGGTCCCCTGCTATAAACAAACTCTACAACAGAAGAAAGAAACTGTTGCAAAAAAGAGTAAAATCCCATGATTGGAGGAACTCCGTGGTCAGCCTCAGTAAGAAGCTGAGATCCCTCATAAAATCCTCCAAAGCTAGTTACGAAAACAAAATCACCACTGATTCTAAAGACAACCACAAAGCATTCTATAGCTATGTCAAGAATCTCAATGGCAACACTCAGATCTGCTCTGAGTTACAGCACAATGGCACTAAATATACAGAACCAACTGATATTGCCAACATCCTGGCATATAGGTTCAGTGCTAACTTTACCCCTCTCTCATCCCCTAAAGAGCCCATCTCTATACCGGAAGAATGCAAAGTACCTGTAATCACAGCTGCACAGGTAAAAAACACACTCTCCAAAGCCAAGAACACAGCATCCATGGGACCTGGCAACATCCCTGGCTGCGTTCTACATGAACTACAGAATGAACTGACACCCCACCTAAGTATCATGTTCAATCATAGCCTCACCTCAGGCTTTGTGCCCACTGAATAGTGCACAGCAATAGTTTTCCCACTCCACAAAGAAGGAGCCACGATGGACCCCGGGAACTACCAACCCATTAGCCTGATGAGCCTGGTCTGCAAGGCTATGGAGCGTATCATCATGGAACTTATAAACAATGACATTGGTAATCTCCAAACTCTGGATCCTACCCAGTTCAGGTTTATAAAAGGCAGATCATGTCTCCTAAACCTGATAGACTTCTTTAAAGTGGTCACCAAAGCTGTAGATGAGGGTAAGGTGGTACACACAGCCTATCTAGATCTCACCAAGGCTTTCGACACCATCCCCCACTCTGGAATTATAGACAAACTCACTAAACTAGGTATAAATCCCTATGTCACAAGATGGGTTGCCAACTGGCTCACTGACTGAACACACACTGTGAAAGTAGCAGACTCTAAATCCAACTTCAGACCAGTGACAAGTGGAGTACCACAGGGTTCAGTCCTAGGTCCTCTCCTGTTTGGTATCTACTTCTCTGAAGTACAGGCTAACACAGAAGGTCTTTGGCTAACTAAGTTCACAGATGACTGCAAACTAGGAGCCATAATCAAAAAGGGCCTCACTAAGACAGATGCCTGGTGTCAAAACCATGGTCTCAAGCTCAGTGCCAAAAAGTGCATTGTTATCCCTTTTGGTAAAAACTCTGTACCCATAAACTACCACATAGGCGGTAGTCCACTTAACACCGAAAGTGTGATAAGAGACCTTGGGACACAGGTGGACTGTAGTCTCTCCTTTGATAATCACATCGCCCCAGTAGTCAGAAAATCCTTCTACATGGCACACCTCATCACGAAAGGTTTCTCATCCAGGAAAAAAGAAGTCATTGTTCCCCTCTACTCATCACTCATTAGACCCATTATAGAGTACAATGCCCCTTTTGGTATGTATCTCACATGACATCTAAAACAACTGGAAAGGCCACAGAAATACCTCACAAAAAGGATTACTGGCCTCAAACAGATGCCCTACGTAGACCGTCTCAAAAAACTCCAACTTTGCTCTGTTGCATATCGCCTACTCAGAGGCAATCTCTGCCTAACATACAAAGCTATGTCAAACCCAGAGCTGTTGGACATGCTCCACTTAAAGAAATCCCAATCCCTCCGAGCTAAACGCTCTTGGGACCTAAACCTTGTCACCACAATAAACAGGACATGCTGGAAGGATAGATTCCTATCTCAGAGACTTCCCATACTCTGGAACAAACTACCCATCTATATCAAACAAAGCTCCTCATTAGCACTCTTCAAGAAAAATCTTGATGATTGGATGGGAGATAGGAAATTCACCCCGGGGATCACTTCTGTGGCTCTGCTTGATAGGGGCACAGGAAAATAATTTTCTTGGGGGGCAAAAGCCAGGGTACCGTTTGGCTAGGCTTATATAGGCCCTAGGGCCAATAGCCTAGTACCTACCTATGAACCTATCAACCTATGACAGGTATGCATAAATGTTTCTTTATCCCCTGTACAGCTGCAGATGACAGGCCACGAACATGGACGCCCATGTAAACAAGCTGCTAAGGCTGCACCAGGAGGCTTGTGAGTACAAATCTAGCTTGCAGTATTCAGGGCAAATAAATAGAAAGGAGTAGAATGTCAACTACCAGTAGGTAAAGTGTGTACTGTGTGTAATTTTTAAATAACTGTTAGCAGATTAATAGTGATATGCAGGATATTTAACAATAAAGGTCTCCTTAACTTTCAATAAAAGTAAAAATCCCAGACTGTTGTGCTTACTTTATGTTGTGGTAGGAATATAAATGTGTCCAGGTTCTGCACAACAACCAGGGCTCTGATAGCAAGAATGAAGTGAGGCTCTTCTTACAAATATTGTGGAGCTGTAAAATATATGAAATATGTCATACACCAAGATCTGAACCCTGAATAGTAAGCTGCAAAATCTAATCTTTTATCTCCTTGAGCAGTGCTTTGTGTTAACTATTAATTTCCATATTGTAATATGTCAAAGTATGAATACACAGTACGAGAACTCTCTGCCATGCATGAATATCAGAACTACAAGGTCAGATTGTGCAAACCAGAGAGCAGTAGGGAGTAAAAAGTTAAACAAATGTTAGCAAGTCCTCCGTAGCTCATTGTGGTCAAGCATAATTGTGGTGTACCTTTTTAGCACAAATAGACACAGTTTGAATCCCGGCAGTGGTAATAAGCTGAATGCATATTGTCACACAAAAATATGTGAATATGTGTAGAAATTGTCAGGTACTGTTAACAGAAATTCCCTCCACAGGCCTGCCAGGTAAGGAAATGTTTCTAGTATATGTAGGAAGGCTTTACTAATATACTGTGCACAACACTTCCACTGTCCAACCGCAAGGCTGCAAATGACAATAAGATAAGTACATATAGCAAGTGCTTTTTTCCGATACATGTCCTCAACTGTCACGCTGTCATGGCTAGTGGTCACCTCTGCCAATAACCAGGGTGACAGACAGAAATCGTGGCAAAGTATGTCAGCACCACACACACATACACACACACACACACACACACACACACACACACACACACCCCATTCAGTGTCACATATGTAACCCTGAATATGTGAATATATATAGAAAAAGTCAGGTATTGTTAACAGCAGTTTCCTCCACAGGTCTTCCAGGTAATGAAATGTTTGTAGTATCTGTAGGGAGGATTTACTAATATACTGTGTACAACACTTCCACTGTCCAACCCCAAGGTTCGTGTCTGTATAGGAAGTACAGTGGCATGCCTTTGTGAATATTCAAGGCACGCTGCTGTTTTAAATGGACACAAACCACTCAGTACAAGAATAGTCTTATTCTTGCATGGAGTTTGTTGAATCTGGGTGAAAGTTAAATACTGTAAAGGTTTCTTTCCTTTTCATTTGTAGAAATGTGTCTGCTGCTCCTTTTTATGCTTCACAGTCATTTCACTTCCACTGATAAAGAATCAAATGTCTTAATCCAAACCTTCCAGTTTTCCATTAAATTGTCTTCCACTGAGAGAACTCACGGACAGTTCAGTTGGACAGTCTTTTAACTGTGAGTTGTACTTCTGTACTTATAATCACATATCTAAAACTATTATATTTCCTTTCTGCAAATATATTTTATTTTCCAATGGCACAGGAAGTCTAGATATTAGTCAAAATACTCAGTAAGCAACAAGAACTGAAGATATGTATTTATTTATTTATTTATTTATTTATTTATTTATTGACTTTTGTTTACTGGAAAAGTCTGACTGGTCTGAAATTACACATTTTCATTGGAGGCCTGGGTAGAAAAGCTCCAGTATGTCATAAATTGTAAGACATAATTCATTTTCTCTGTAGTGAGTTAGATAATAGAGGTGATCCAGATAGTGTAATGTCATAAAGATGCATTTCGTAAAATACAACATGAGCTCTGTATTTTATAACATAACAGCTGAAAACTGTGAGGAATAGTTTATGCAGGTACAAGACATCAATAATATGGACTTATGTCAAAATAGATTAATTCAATGGAATAATTTGGTAGGTAGAGCAGTTAAAGGGAATAGATACAGCAGTACAGAGGAAGAGAAAGTAGAATGTTGAAATAAAGATAAATAATGCCAACAGGGACCTAGCTAGAGAGGTAAGTTATAGAAGAGGAGGGAAGGAATTAAGGAAGATAGAAGAGGGTAAGTCAGAGGTATAGGATACTGAAAGTGGATTTCAAACAGGGTTAGTAAAAGAGCAAAACCAGTAAAATGACTGGAAATATATCAGTTGGGGAGGGGTAAGGTTTTCAAGGTTTTTAAGCAAAGAATGAGAGTAGAGAATTTTTCCTGTTGCTTTATTGAGTTTGGAGATGCTTAGGAGTTGTATTGCAGTGGTAGGAGTGTGGAACTGAACAGAGAGTGGGGCTTGGTGTAAGTTTAAAGTTCAGGTTTTTAGTTAAGGTGTGTTTTGCCTAAGAAAGGTGATGAGAAAGTTCAAGCCATTTGAGAGATTGGAGAGCAACACAATGATGGTTGTTGCGTGTAATTTGGTAATGTTGCTGTAACAGAGTTCTAGTTTTTGTTTTAGAGAGATGACTGTAAGTTGATTAGAATGTTCCATACAAGAGGAAGGATAGTAAGAAATGTTTTGGCCAGAGTAGTTTTGATAGATGTGGTTAGAAATTGTTTGTGTCTGCATAGCATTCTGAGTTTTTGGTATTTGTTAATATATTGTATATGATGGTCACATTTTAGTTTATTGCTAATAGCAATACCTAATACCTTTGTATGAAGGACTAAGTCTATTTGTGTGTTGCTAAATTTCAGAATTTTGAAACTGGTGTTCTCAAGGGAAGCTTTCTTGGAAGGGAAAAGAAGCAGATTATTTTTTGGGGGATTTAGTAAAAGATGGACATTGGTAAGCTGGTTCTCTATGGAGGAGAAAGTCTCCTATGTAATCTGTTGTAGGTCAGACAGAGTATTAAATGAGTAGATAATAAGGAAACCATCAGTGTGTTGGATAAGGAAGATTTGGGCATAAGAGGTATGGAGATTATTAATAAAAATATTAAAGCATAGGGGTCCAAGGATGTGTCCTTGTGGGAAACTGATGGTACTATATAGAAATGGAGATTGAGAACACTGCCATTTTACAAATTGTTGTCTGTCAGAAAGGTAACTAGTGAAGCCGAGAATAGAGGGGTTTGAAAGTCCTGGATGGTATCAAACACCTTCGACAAGTCAAGGAATAGTTTTGAAACCAGTTTGCCAGAGTCTCTGGTTGTGTTTATAGTGCCCATGAAGGAGAGTAAAGCAGATGTAGTACTAGTGGATGTGTAAAAGTCATTTTGAGTGGGGATTAGCAGTTGGTTCTGAAGAAGATGGTCGAGTAGTTTTGTATGAATACATTTAATCTAGGTGTTTAAAGAGAAGACATACAATGGCAATGGGTTGGAAGTTAGTTACATCAGGAGAATTACCAATGTTATGAATTGGGATGATATAAGCTTTCTTCCAAAAAGCTGGGATATAAGATTCAAGAATACATTTGTTGGTGAGAATGCTGACTGGGTAAGCAATGGCATCTGCCTAAGATAATCAGGTGTGAGATTATCACCAGCATAAATGGGGGAGGGCTAGTTGAATTACCATGATTAGTCGAAGTGAGATGATAGCTGTTGCCTGTGAGTTGTTGGCATTGGTATGGGAGGCCTTTGGGCTAGAAATGAATATGGGTGGATGAGGAGTGTCTGAAGCTAAGCTGGCAATACTACTGATGAAGTAGGGACTGAACATGGGAAACTGTTTCCAGAGGAGTACTATCTGGAGATGAGTTTGGGTCTTTTTTGGATGCTGGGTGGAGAAAGGGAGACGATAGATGACCCAAACTTATTTTTCACTGTGTTTATGCTTGGTTTACTGGAGAGCATAATATTGTTTTTTTTGTACTTAATTACCTGTTTTTGACCTAAATTTGTAGTTGTTTGAACATTTGTAGGTTTCTGTTAATTTTGCTTTTTAGCTTTTCTCTTCGGGCTTTATCTCTACCAGTCATGAAATGCTTAGTTTCTTTACTGAACCATGGAGAATGATTGGATTTTTTCTTTCTTTCAGTGTGGAGGGAAGTTAGACTGTTTAGGATACCCAAGAATGGTTTGCTGAAGAGTTTAGCAGCTTGTTATAGGGGGATTGTTGCTGGGGCGGTCCAGTTTATGACTTTAAATTTGCCAATTAATTCCTGGGGTCAAACTTAGAGAGATTGCAGATTGTTTTATAGCTGTGAACTTTGGAAATTTGGGGAACTCTTTTGAGGCATCAACTGGCAGGTTGTCACTTAGGGTATCAGGGAGTATACCTATACCAGTAAAGTTAGTAGGGTCAGAGACCAGAATTCAATTTAGAATGGTCCGTGCTGTCATCTTTTTACACATCTCAAAGACTGTAAATCTACAAATAAGTACTTACATATTCAGAATACCTTAACTTCCATTGCTAATAATGAAAATTATGATAGAATTCTTCCCAGGAGATTCATCAGTGAAACAGTACAATTTAGGAAGACCATGAAATAATTGGTAAAAATGGTCAGGGCAAAAACGCCTGATTTTTATATATGTCAAGGTTTGTGATCTGTGGCTTAAGGATTACGTAGAGGAGGATGGGAATAGTCCAGACCCTGCAGGAATACAATCCACTGTACACTTCCCAGAAAGCATGCCCGTCTACAAAAATGTAACTGTTAACTTGTAACAAGTAAGAGCTATAGAGAGTTGACAGGAATTCCTAACTAGAATCCAATCACAGCAGAGGACACTAAAAAGCGAGCAGACAGGCGGCAAAAATGTTTTGCTTTATCTGAAAACTTACTGATAGTAGAACATGAATTGGGTCACAAGCTATAATGCCTCTAAAACCCAGAGCCTAGCTAAGCTGTTTAAGTAGGTGAAGTAAAGTAATATAGCAATAACCCATGCCTGGGTGTAGGTAATGCTGGATTTACCCATGGTTGGTGTGGATTGGTCACGAGGTCGAATCCTGGGTGGTCAAACAAAGACAACCGTGGGCAAAGTCAGCATTACCTACATCCAGAAGTGGGTTATTGCTATTATACAATGGCATTATTTAAGAAAAAAAATAATTACTTTTCTTAAATAATGGCATTGTATAATGCCTCCTTGCTGCCCTTCCGTAGCTGTCTGTTATTATGCGGCAATTCTGATGTACTGTGCATGTGTATGCTTACCCAGTACATCAGAGCTGTAGGTGGAAGCAACGGAGAAAGCAAGATCTCCATCGCTTTTTACAAACTGTCTCGCTATGTTAAAGAAGTTTAACATAGCGAGACAACTTTAAAAAAAGTAACGGAGAATCTCCGTTGCTTTTTTTAAAGCTGTCTCACTATGTTAAACCCATTTAACATAGCGCGACACCTTTAAAAAAAGCAACGGAGATCGGAAGATCTCCGTTACTTTTTTTAAAGCTGTCTCACTATGTTAAACTCGTTTAACATAGTGAGACAGTGTGTAAAAAGCAATGGAGATCTTGTGTTCTCCATTGCTGTAAAAAGACCGGACCTTTTTCCGTTAGTATAACTCTGATTTACAATGTGCATGCTGACCAATCAGCGTGCACGTTTTGGAATATTAATGGGGGGGTCGTTGTATAATATGGCATATTAGATGATGAGACATGTTGTGCACCTTGCCACATCACTATATTTGCTTGGGGTCTATCCTTTTGCATTCACATTCTATTTTTGACTGGTAGATTTGAAAAATGCTGAAATATGTGCAGTTTTTTTTTTCCCTGGTGGACAAATTAATCAATTAAGTTAAGAAGTATATTGGTGTAAGCACAGAACAGGATTTTCTGCTTGTAATCAGTTTAATCAAAAGAATCATTATTTTTACTGCGCTGATGAATTAATGTTAAATTACCAAAATCTGTTCTTGTTGAACCATCTTAACTGCAGTTAATTTCGTGAGTAGGCGTTGTCTCTCAGAATAATAAACTGGCATATTTATAATGCACTTGTTGTCTACAAGAATGTTTTTTTCATTGATTTTGGCTTAACCACAGCACATGATGTACACAGTTCTTTAGTATATATCTTTTTCCTGCCACTTGTCTTAATCTTAAACTGGTAAATACAGTCTCTTCATACTTTATAAGTGTTAATTCTGAAGCATAATATTAGGGGATTTACTTCCCTTCAGCTAGGGGTTTTCAAACTAAACAGTGGGTTAACTGTTCCCAGATGTCCAGATTTCCACATCACAGCATAACCTAATTCAAATCTGCAATCAACAATGGAGATTAATTAGTTAGACATTGTTTCTGAAATAGTCTGGTTTTCTGATTAATCTATTATTTCACTTCTTGACTAAGCATTTTAGCTTTTTTCACCAAGGAGCTATTTATTGGGCAACTTTAGCTGTAGAATAATCTGTTTAATAAATAATATACCACTCAGTGCTGTTGTGTTTGTTTTTAGTATTCTGTGTTAGTACACATTAATCTTTGTGACAAAATTCTAGCATATCACATACCCTGGGGATGGATGAGAGGCAGAGTTTGATCTCATTTCATTCCCCTGAAACATACTGATTTTAGTATGAAAGTAAAACACAGTTGCTGGTCCTTATTGCTAAGGGGACCAGAAACAAGTAGTATTGTTGAGCAGTTTTTGGTGATTAGAAATTAAATGTTTACTAACAATGTTATAAATCTTAGCATCAGCTTTAATGTGCTGTTGCTTTTGCTTTGTTGCACAGGTAATGTCTGAAACAGGTACTCAGATGAGCCCAATAATTTAGCTATCAAATAAAATAAGAGTGACCGAGTCTACTTCTATCTGTCAATTTTGTAAAAAAAAAAAATCCTTAAAATTACCATGCTTAAAAATAGCATGCAACTTGCCCGATGATTAGATTTTGAATAACTGTAGGATCTGCAGTAAAGGAGTAAGGCCAGTTTCTGTCATTCATTTCTAACCAAAGGGAAAATTAACTTGAGATACCTTTGCATGTGGTACCCTAGGGAACTTGAATCCTCTACTGTTATTCTGTCTGATTTGAATGATTAGGTCAGAGAAGAGACAATATAATATACTGTTTCCATCTGAATTGTTGCAGGGTGTTCTTATTAGTAAGCTATGCAAATAAATGACAGAAATAGGCATTCATTCTATTAACATATTGCCTAATGATCGTACTAAGATTGGCCTTGTTTAGTCAGAGTGACAGTTTTCCACATATCAGTTTTATATTGAAGAAACAATTATCTTAAAATATTGTTTAACTGTTGGATTAAGGTAACCTTTTTTTAACTATGGAAATGTTTCTTGTAGTTTCATTGTTTAACAAGAAAAAAATAAAGAAAGCAACAGTGTCTTTTTCGATGCTAAGCAGCTTCTGCATTGCAATGCTTTCCCAAGGGTTGAGTGAAAGTACAGCCATGAAAATTGCATTTGGTTAATTTTGAGCTGTGGATTTTTCCGACCTGTGTATTAGTATATTTACAGAAATGTTTTACTTTAAGTGCCTTGATCACGTGATATATCATTAGGTGAATTCACACTATCCATTGTACCATATTATATTTATGAAATATATAGAACTATTATACTCTGTTTACTGCCAGTTATTTTGATTCAGATGATTCATGATTACTTGCCCTTAGTCATGTTCATCAGGTACTAATTATTAGCTGGTGCGTCTCATTTATCTCCCAGCCCAAACCATTTTCAGAGTGCAGCAAATGTATATGACTACATGGGAGCACCTGCATGCTCCTAACTGTTGTCTGGCTACATATCACTAAATTCTGCCTAAGCAAGCTCACATGCATTCTTTACTACTTCATTTTAGAGTTCTCACTTTTTTCTGAACGGCAAATAGCTGTCCTTGCACGAGGTGTCTTCTCGTCCTTTTATACACTCTACACCTTTTCTAGGTGTGATAAAGTTTAGGGAAGAAATTAACTGATAAAATTATTTACTACATTTTTTAAACAAAATTCAACAAATATTGAAGATACTTGTAAGTAAGGAGAAGGTCACAGTAAGCTGCCTGTCGGGCGCTAGAATCCGCCACATAACGCAAGCACTCAGGTCTCTCAACAGCAGGTACAAGTACGACTCAGTCATTGTCCATGCTGGTGTCAACAACCTGAGACGTACCTCCTTGGACTACATGAAAAGGGACATCGAGGAGCTCTCTGATTATGTAGCCCAGGCAGGTAGGACCCTGACCTTGAGCAGTATCCTACCTTCACCTAGAATGATGCCACAATACAGTGATAAGATGATCAGCTTTAATAATTGGCTTAAATTCTGGTGTCATTCAAAGGGGATC
This sequence comes from Protopterus annectens, assembly GCF_019279795.1. NCBI lineage: Eukaryota > Metazoa > Chordata > Ceratodontiformes > Protopteridae > Protopterus > Protopterus annectens. Next base: position 1,289,384,635 of record NC_056737.1, read on the forward strand.
CAATGTCTGTCTGCCTGGGATGACATGCTGGGCAAGCCACGCTGCTTCGCAAGGGACGGCTTGCACCTGTCAACCCTGGGCTTCCGGATATTGGCAAAGGCTCTTGCCACCCCCATAGTGCCTTTTTTAGGCAAGGCTCAAATTCTAAACCTACCACCCTAGAACACCAAAAGGAAAAAAACTAAGGGTAATGCTGCTCAATGCCAGAAGTCTCAATCTCAAGATGCACGCACTCGAGGCCCTTCTCAATATGGAGAACATCGATGTCTGTGCTGTGACAGAAACCTGGTTCAAGGCTCCTGAGAGCACCCCAGCACTAACAGGTTTCACCTCATATCATGCGTTCCGGCCCCAAAATCCGGACAACACCAAGAAAGGAGGGGGGGTGTCCATATTCATAAAGGACACCCACAGCTCAAGGTTGGTGGCAACGCACGATGCATCGGAGACCATCCAGGTGCAATTAACCATAGGCAAGACTGCTCTGCAATTTGTAGCATGTTACAGGCCACCCTCTCAAACTCAGGAACCTCACATGGCCTTCCTGAAAACATTGGAGGGGATAAATGTATCTCCAAACACCATCATACTAGGTGACTTCAACTACCCTAATATAGACTGGGAACACTACTCAAGCCTGAACACTCTAACCCAAAGATTCCTGGAGTTCATAAACTCAAATGCCATGGAACAACTAGTCACCATCCCCACAAGAGGTGAAAACATACTTGATCTCATCATCACGAACATGGGATCAAAATGTTCAACACCGGAAGTATACCCCTCACTGGTGAGATCAGATCATAAACTAATCTCGCTGGAGGTCCTCATCCCGCCCCCCCCTGCAACAAAAAAGACCACAGTGAAAAACTTCTCAAAAGCCGATTTCACACTTCTAAAAACTAGTGTGGTCTCCTTTAAGGCCCCTGAGCCAGTGGTAAACATTACTCAAACCGCTGAATCACTTACAAATGCCTTCTACCAGCACCTACAGGACTGCATGGATCAGGCAATCCCAAACAAAACTAAGACTCTCTGTACCAAAGGCAAGCGTCCAGTCTGGTGGACCCCAGCCATAAACAAGCTCTACAAGAAAAGGAGGAAGCTACTACAAGATAGAGCAAAATCCTTGAAAGGTAAGACGCCTTTGATCATTATAAGTAAAAACTAAGAGCTCTCATAAAATCATCCAAGGCAAATTTTGAGAGAAAAATCGCCAAGGACTCTAAAGACAATCATAAGGCCTTCTTTAGCTATGTTAGAAACCTAGGAGGAAACTCCCAGATATGCTCAGAATTAGTTCAAAATGATGTGAAAATTACTGAACCTACACACATTGCTAACATACTGGCTGACAGGTTCAGTGCAAACTCCCCCCTCCCCAAAGGAGAGATATCTATTCCAGAGGATTGTAGCCCCCAAACATCTCCAACGCCCAGGTGAGAACTGCCCTCACTAAGGCAAAAAACACAGCATCCATGGGACCGGATGGTGTCCCCGGCTGTGTGCTTCATGAACTCAACGAGGAATTAAACCCACAGTTAGGACAGCTGTTTAATCTTAGCCTCACCTCAGGATACGTACCCAAGGAGTGGCGCACGGCGACTGTGGTCCCACTTCATAAGGGCGGTGCCTCCACAGACCCTGGAAATTACCGCCCCATTAGCTTGACAAGCCTTATCTGCAAAGCCATGGAGAGGATCATAATGGAACTCATAAATAAAGACATAGGGAACGTGCAGACTTTGGATCCAACCCAGTTTGGCTTTGTCAAAGGCAGATCCTGCCTCTTAAACTTGGTTGACTTTTTCGAGACAGTCACCAAGGCCATTGATGAGGGAAAGGCAGTCCATACAGCCTAACTCGACCTGGCAAAGGCCTTCGACACAATACCCCACTCAGGTATCATCGAAAAACTCATCAGCTTGAATGTAAACCCATACATCACAAGATGGGTTGCAAACTGGCTAGCGACAGAACCCACAGGGTCAGAGTTGCTGGAGCCATGTCAGACTCAAAGCCTGTCACAAGTGGTGTCCCACAGGGCTCAGTCCTGGGTCCACTCTTGTTCGGCATCTACTTTTCTGAAGTACAAGCAAACACAGGAGGGTTATGGCTGACAAAGTTTGCAGATGACTGCAAACTGGGCGCCATAGTCAAAAACACATCTGACACAGATATCCTCCAGAAGGGCCTCACAGAAACGGATAACTGGTGCCAGAGCCATGGCCTGAAGTTAAACGCCAAAAAATGCATAGTCATACCCTTCGGGAAAAACAAGGTTACCCTAGCTACCATATAGATGGCAATCCACTGAGCACAGAAAAGTCATCAGGGATCTGGGGACCCAAGTTGACAGTAGCCTTCGTTTGACACTCATGTTGCTAAAGTAGTTAGGAAAACCTTCTATATCGCCCACCTGATCATGAAGGGATTCACATCTAGATCAAGGGAGGTCATCGTCCCCTGTACTCATCACTCATTAGACCTATGATTGAGTACAATGCCCCGTTCGAATGTATCTGACCAGACACCTGATGCAGCTTGAAAGGCCCCAAAAGTTCCTCACCAAAAGGATAAAGGGTCTCAAAATATGTCTTATGCTGCCCGACTGAAAGAACTCCAGCTCTATTCAGTCTCATACCGCTTGCTCAGAGGTGACCTGTGCCTGACATATAAGGCCATGTCAAACCCAGATTTGATGAATATGCTTCACCTCAAAAAATCTAGATCCCTCAGAACCACAAGGGCGGCAGACTTAAACCTTGACATGGTTATAAATAGAACGTGCTGGAGGGACAGATTCATCACCCAGAGACTCCCTATGCTGTGGAACAAAATCCCAGTACATGTGAGGCAGAGCACCTCGCTGGCCTTGTTCAAGAGGAATCTTGACCAATGGATGGGAGATCGCAGATATACCCCAGGGATTACTTCAGTGTCACTGCTTGACAGAGGCACAGAAAAATGATAGGCATAGTTTTTATTCAAACTAAAGGGGTGGTGAAAGCCACATAACTATGGGCTAGGCTTATAAATGCCCTTGGGCAGATAGCCTAGTATGAACCTATGAACCTATGAACCTATGAAGTATACCACTACTGCTCTAGTTAAAGTTCAATTCTTTCATGTTCTGATTTCATACTTGAACAAACATTGTTCAGATATAATCTAGTTAACATACACTGAACTATGAACATCCCTAGAGCCTATATGTGGACAGCTGGTCTGAACAAAGTGTTGTGTGTACAGTGTGCCCTTTGTTCACTGTCTTTGGTTCATTATTTATGGATGTCACATGTATTGCCATTTGCTGTTACAAAAGCTAGCCAATCACGGCATCCTTGATGTTGCAGTTCTTGTTCTTAGTGGCTGTACACTTTGTTGGTTTTATTAAAGCCTACATTTTAACAGAATTTCTCAGTGAACTTTTTGCTGTGGTGGAAGCCTTTTTTTCATTTTACTATTTTTGCCTATTAAGGCTTCCTCTGGAGGTGGTTTTTGGTTTGATTGTTTGTGCTTGTTTTTTTACCTTAACACCTCACACAGTCGTTATTTGTTGCTGCTTTGGTGTCAACACTGTATTTTGAGATGGAAAATGGTCAGAAAACTAATACTACATTTAATGCAGGTATGCACAATCCTTTATTTGATATCAACATAAAGACTGGTGTGAATCAGGAACTGATTACAGAGTGTAATGAAGAATTTAATAACATCTTTAGAGAAGTTGAGAATGCAGCCTATAAGCTCAAGAGGCTGCAATGGCAGCGATTTCACATGGAAGCTTGTCTTCATCACAATGTGATACCGAGGGGATTGAGAATTAGGTCTATGCACAGCTATGGGAACACCTACCCCGATCTCCTGGCCAAATGGCAGGAGATTAACATAGAGACAAGCTTCCGATACATGCAGCTGCTAATAGGCTACTTTAAGCCACATGAAGATGAGGTTTCTGCTCTTATTGAATGTAAGCAAAAGCAAATGGAAACTATGCGATTACCTGATAGCTGCTTGTTTAAGCTAGAAACCTTGCAAGATAAATTGGAAACCTATGAGAACAAATTGAAAAATATAAAAATTAACAAACTGAAGAGAGATTATTTTGATTTTACTAACGGTCGCCTGTTTGAGTGGCCGAGGGATAAGAGAGCACCAGATAGAAAAGAACGCTCTGACAACATGGGAAATGTACCTGTGACATGCAGGACTGTTTCTAATGTGAATATACATGCTGAAGTACACAGTAATATACACACTAATGGGCAACATCCTGAATTAGCCTCTCGCAATACTCCTAACAAGAGGACTAATGGTAGTATAGTTAACAATGACTCTGGCATGCTTGAGGTCATTGCATAGCTAATGGAAAATGATAATGCAGCGAATGTAGACACTGCGTCCGCAGGAAACATTCAGCCTTCAAGTGAAATAGTTCCGAGCGTGATACCAAAGAAGGGATCTGTCCACGCACCTTTGTTACAGCAACTCCCTTTTTTATTAACACAGAAAAATGTCGGGAGATCCAGCTCAGAAAGCAGAGAGAGGAAAAAGATGAAGGTAACTTAGGAACCTCAATGAGCTTAGATGAATCGATTTCGTTGGTAATTAATATATCCAATTATGAACTGACAGCTACCCAAAAGAGTGTTCTGCAAAGAGGCTTGAGCTTCATACCCTCAATACGTTCTGACCTGAGTGAGTTAGTGACAGACTTAAGGTGCTTTGGTAGGTACGTTACGTTGAAGTGTCTTTTTGACAATGAAAATACTGGTACAAACTATACATCGTCTGTGTTGAAAAAACCAAGTTCCTTTGTCCCCAGCAATCATCCCACTGTGGAGATGTTCTTACAGTTATGTGAGAATGCGGTATCTGAATGGAGGTAAAAAGGAAAAAATAAACACTACTACAATTTAACACAGGATGAGTTTCAGGCATTAAAAGAATTGCAAACAATGAAAGAAGTTATTTTCAGGCCAGCTGACAAAGGAGGAGCTCTAATAGTGATGAATTCAATACAGTATGCCCAGAAAATGCAGGATATGTTAAGCCATAGTGATACATACCACAAAATCGAGAAGTATCAAGTAGACAGATTGATTTCCTCAGTAAAGAATGTCCTGTATGACAAATTAATGACTAGAGCAATTGATAAAAATCTATATGACTTTCTTGAAATGGTATATCCAACTATACCTGTTATCAAAGGGTTGCCTAAGATTCATAAGAACAGTGTTGACCCCCCTCTGAGACCGATAGTTTCAGGAAGAGGATGGGTCACTGAGCCCATTTCAATCTATGTGGAAACTGAACTCAAGAAGTTGTTGCCTTTCGCACATACTGTTTGAGGGACACTGGCCAGCTGCTGGAGAGACTGTATGAAAGAATGGAGCAAGAAAGTTCCATAGACAACATCATTTTGCTGACTATGGACGTCAACAATTTATTCACTTGCATACCCAATGATCTAGGAATAGAAGCAGTAAGGGACTTTGCCTCTCATTTTGAAGTAAACATGGATGTGAATCTAGTATGTAGCTTCCTGGAATTGGTCCTGGAAGCAATGTGTTCCTCTATGGTGAGAGCTACTATTGGCAGAAATGGGGGGTAGCCATGGGCACCCCCTGTGCAAACAGCTATGCCAATATAGTCCTAGCTGAATGGGAAAGGCAATGGGAAATGGATACGAAAAATGAATGGAAGGAATGCATCATCTTCTACAATAGGTTTGTGGATGATGTTATATTCCTATGGAAGGGCAGTATGCAACGCCTAAATGATTTCGTCAATTATTTAACAAGTACAACTAGCTTTCTAAGATTTGAAGTGAAAACATCAGGAAATGAGATCGATTTCTTAGACGTGAGAATTTCAATGAATAAAAGCAAAGGAATCGGCACCACTATATTCAGGAAACCAAACTGGAGGAACCATATGCTATACTACAGTAGCATGCATCCGAGACATGTTTTTCAGAATATTGTTGAAAATCAAGTGACCAGGATATCCAAGCTCTGTACTGACAATGATGATTTTCTGCAGGAACAAGACAAACTCTTACAGAATTTTGCTTCAAGAGGCTACAATGAAAAACAATTAGTCATGAGTAAAGGCAAAGCAATGTCCATTCGATACAACAAAGGGCAACGTACTACTCAAACAGAAGCAGAGTGATGTGAAGAAAGGTGGGAACAGCAACAGTGTCAGATGCATGATGACCTACAGCACTGACTCCTTTGATGTCCGTGAAACAATCAAGAAATTTTGGCCAGTCTTAACTGCTGACAGTAAAATTAAGAGAATTGTAGGGGAAACACCTAAATTTGGTTATAAAAACAAGAAGAACTTAAAGGCTTTATTGTGCAACTATGATGGAATACCTAATAAGCAGAGTACAGAAGGAAGAAATAGGTTAGGAACTTGGAAATGTGGCTTTTGCAAAGCTTGCAGCCACACTAAATGTTCCAACAGTTTTGTTCATCCGGTAACTAACAAATGCTATAAGTACTCTGGTTTTGCTAACTGCAACACCAAGAATGTTATATACATTGGCACTTGTAATTTGTGCCAAGCCTATTATGAAGGAAAGACCAATAGAAAGTTTAAGGAACAGATACTTCGCCACCTGTTGGACATCAAGAATAAACTGGTAACCAATGCCCTATATGGACATGTGTCTGAAAATCCAGGGCATTCATTTAGCTTTATGGTTATCTCAACTGTGACTACTAACCTCCGTGGAGGAGACATTGTCAACAAAACTGAAAAGGAAGAAAGCAAATGGATCATGAACCTCAGAGCTAATTTATTTCCAGGGCTCAACAGAGTAGTTCCTATTAAACCTATTTTGAAAGAGAGAAGCCTAATTAAGAAATGAAATGGAGGCTTAAGGAAGGCGTGCATCTGATTGCTGTATGTGATTGGTTGAGCAATTAAGGATCTTTATTTAACAGCAGTAAGTCAGGTCTACACACTAGGATCTGAAGAAGGTTTTTTAATTGAAAGCGCTTATCCTGTTTGACCTGCAACTTGAACAGCACAATTTGTGCTTTTGATTTCTTCATTTTATTAAAGCCTACATTTTAACAGAATTTCTCAGTGAACTTTTTGCTGTGGTGGAAGCCTTTTTTTCATTTTAATACATCATTAGGTGAATTCACACTATCCATTGTACCATATTATATTTATGAAATATATAGAACTATTATACTCTGTTTACTGCCAGTTATTTTGATTCAGATGATTCATGATTACTTGCCCTTAGTCATGTTCATCAGGTTCTAATTATTAGCTGGTGCGTCTCATTTATCTCCCAGCCCAAACCATTTTCAGAGTGCAGCAAATGTATATGACTACATGGGAGCACCTGCATGCTCCTAACTGTTGTCTGGCTACATATCACTAAATTCTGCCTAAGCAAGCTCACATGCATTCTTTACTACTTCATTTTAGAGTTCTCACTTTTTTCTGAACGGGAAATAGCTGTCCTTGCACGAGGCGTCTTTTCGTCCTTTTATACACTCTATACCTTTTCTAGGTGTGATAAAGTTTAGGGAAGAAATTAACTGATAAAATTATTTACTACATTTTTTAAACAAAATTCAACAAATATTGAAGATACTTGTAAGTATACCACTACTGCTCTAGTTAAAGTTCAATTCTTTCATGTTCTGATTTCATACTTGAACAAACATTGTTCAGATATAATCTAGTTAACATACACTGAACTGTGAACATCCCTAGAGCCTATATGTGGACAGCTGGTCTAAACAAAGTGTTGTGTGTACAGTGTGCCCTTTGTTCACTGTCTTTGGTTCATTATTTATGGATGTCACATGTATTGCCATTTGCTGTTACAAAAGCTAGCCAATCACGGCATCCTTGATGTTGCAGTTCTTGTTCTTAGTGGCTGTACACTTTATTGGCTTTATTATGCAGATTCTTAATTGCTTAGAGGCAGTTCTTAAATTGGTTTTAGTACATAAACAAATCAGCTGTGCAAATTATCTAATCCAAGTGCTTTTCTCATGAACTAATCCATCTTGCTGGTTACCCCCTAATAAAGAACACCACTGACACTAGGTTAACATGCTAACTGACTACCCATAAACCAAAGAACAGACCTCTTATTAGGCTCGCTTCACTTTAAACTCCTTCATCAAGACACTGGCAATTCGCTTTCTACAAAACTAACACCCATCATTACACACAACTACATCTTCAGAAGGCAGTCTTTTTCAAAATCTGAAAACAAAACTACTGTACACCAACCACTTCTTGTCAGTGCTAACCTCCAGACTCTGAGTGGAGATCCCCCTTAGCATAAAAAATATCCCAAACTATGCCAGGCTGAAACACAAATGTAAGCCATACAAGTGGAATGAAGTCAGTGCAAATGTCTTAACTCTGATTGCACAACCTAACACTTCCTTTAGCACCTTCAATATATTCCCTCTCATCAGTTCTTTTACAGACACACACACACACACACACACACACACACACACACACACACACACACACACACACACACACACACACACACACACACACACACTGCTACATTAAATCTGTATATATGTATAGAATATTCACCTCACACTATTTTCTGCCCTGGCATCCATTTATCTAATTATTTGACTTCACCACTGTCTCTGAGAAGCACAGCTAGTTGAGGGGGGTGGGGGGATTGGACAGCTGCCCCATTTGCAAGTTGATAGTGGGTGAGCCTGGCAGTTGGCCATTTGTCAGTATTACAGTGCTGATGTTTATGGCAGTATGAAAAGGAATTCCAATGCTTTAGCAGTCAGGACTGAAGTGCTTGCTTTAGCACTTTGTGTGTGGTCTAAGTTGTAGCACCAGCTGGCTGTTTTGGAAACAAAGACTTTTTTTGGTGCCCCTCCTTTGGAAAGAACTCAGAAGTGCCAGATCAGACTAGAGAAAGACTCTTTACCTTACAGAGATAATGGACACCAGAGTGATTAAGTAATGCTAGCCACTAGGTGAGTGACCTATGGCTCTGCTGTCTCTTCTCTGCCCACCTTCCTTCTACCCTGTTTAAAATTTCACCTTTTGTTTATTCCCTTCCTTCTCCTATTTCCTATTACCACTTTTTAAACAAATGCAATTGCAGTTCTTATTGGCTATGTTCTGATTTGCAAATATTGTTTTACTAAATATATATTAACTTATATTTTTCTTAATGCACCTTAATGTTTTGCTTGTTGTATCTCACAACCTTGGCTGGGCCAGAAATTGGTTCATAGGTTCATAGGTAGGTACTAGGCTATCTGCCCAAAGGCATTTATAAGCCTAAACAGAAAGTGTTGGCTTTCGCCGCCCCCTTAGATTAGCTCCCTGTGCATCTGTCCAGCAGAGCCACTGAAGTGATCCCTCGGGTAAACTTCCTGTTTCTCATCCATTCGTCAAGGTTTCTCTTGAAAAGTGTTAGTGAGGAGCTCTGCCTAATGTAGATTGGAATCTTGTTCCAAAGCATGGGAAGTCTCTGGGACCGGAATCTATCCCTCCAGCACATTCTATTTATTGTTGTGGTGAGGTTTAGATCCCTAGAGGGTGTGGCTCGAGGGGATATGGTTTTCTTTAGGTGGAGCATGTCTATAAATTCTGGGATGGACATGGCCTTGTATGTCATGCAGAGATCACCTCTGAGTAGGCGGTATGCAACCGAGTACATCTAGAGTTTCTTCAGTCGAGCTGCATAGGGCATCTGTTTGAGGCCAGTGATCCTCTTGGTGAGGTACTTCTGTGGTATTTCCAGCTGATGCAGGTGTCTTATAAGGTACATCCTGAATGGGGCATTGTACTCTATGATAGGTCTGATGAGTGATGCGTAGAGGGGCACAATGACCTCCTCTGATCTGGATGCAAACCCTTTTGTGATTAGGTGGGCCACGTAGAAGAATTTTCTAACCACTTTGGCAATGTGATTATCAAACGAGAGATTACTATCTACTTGGGTCCCCAGATCCCTTATTTTGTCTTCCGTATTTAGGAGGCTACCACCTATGTGGTAATTTGTGGGTACTTTGTTTTTTCCAAAGGGGATGACTATGCACTTTTTGGCATTTAGCTTAAGGCCATGGTTTTGACACCAGGTATCTGTCTCAGTGAGACCCTTTTGGAGGATGTCTGTGTCAGCTGGAGAGTCAGTTATAGCCCCTAGTTTGCAGTCGTCTGCAAACTTGGTCAGCCATAGTCCTCCTGTGCTTGCCTGTACCTCTGAGAAGTATATGCTGAACAGGAGAGGTCCTAGGACTGAGCCCTGGGGAACGCCACTTGTAACTTGTTTAGAGTCAGACCTAGCTTCTGAAACTCTTACCATGTGGGTTCTGTCCATGAGCCAGTTGGCAACCCATCTCATGATGTAGGGGTTTATGTTCAGGCTGGTGAGCTTGTCTATAATACCAGAATGGGTAATGGTGTCGAAGGCCTTTGCGAGGTCTAGGTAGGCTGTGTGGACCACCGTTCCATCATCTATAGCCTTGGTAACTGTCTCAAAGAAGTCCACCAGGTTTAGGAGGCATGATCTGCCCTTAACAAAGCCAAACTGGATAGGGTCCAGTGTTTGGAGGTTCCCAATGTCTCTGTTAATGAGATCCATGATAATGCACTCCATAGCCTTGCAGATCAAGCTAGTCAGGCTTATAGGGCAATAGATCCCAGGATCTGTTGTGGCTCCACCTTTGTGGAGTGGAATAACCATTGCTGTGCGCCATACCTCTCAACCTGGAAACATCAAAAATCTGGACAAGGGCCATGAAAAATAGGTACAAATATGTATGCTGATTAACATCTAATTTGCATACATAATTATGTAACCCCACCCACTCCGATGGAATTGTGGGATACCAACTTTCGAACACAAACTGAAGAACAGACAACCAAAATATGGCACCGGAGTCCCCCTGCAGTTATTCCAATGTCCCATTACCTGGCTATTTCGCCTCATTTACCATAAACACTAATGTGTGCATACTGCTTTACTTCTCCAATGATTATTTGGATTTTATTTTTACATTTTGCAGCACATCAATGCGCAAACACTAACAGACATCTGATAAACAAAGCAATACTGTCTCAGAATGAAAATAGACTTGGCATTAAAACTTCTCTGCCCTTGAAACTCACATTCATTGAAACAGCATTGAAACCTGCATTACATCCAAAGAAAATGCATCTGGCCAGTGGTGGATAAAGATTACCTTTTTGTTTTCAAATCATTGGCCCCCTGCACACAAAACAAGAAACATACATGCGTTCTTTTCTTTGATACACCTTCCTGACTTTTATTAAGTTATATTCCTTGTATAATACAGCACAATTGTTAGAGCACATTTTAAATTTATTGTATGAATGAACATTTTTCCAGTAGGCTGTACTGTAGGCAATGAAAGAAAATGCATGAACCAATAATTACAAAACTGCCCAATTCAGAACATTTCCATCATAAAAGACTACTTCCACGCCCAAACTATAAACAAAATGAAAGTAGTGTAAGCCATAGGCATCTTGCACAGCTTCTAGCACTTATTTTCAATTTCAGGTTTTATTTTTTTTAGGGACGGGGCAAAAGGTCAAAAACCAGGGACACATTTTAAACATTGCTTGTATAATTTTGGAAAGTTGTTAGAATAAAATGTTGTTACCCCCATGCAAGTTACTGGCAAATCTTGAACCCAGGACACTATATACTACAGTCAGTGCAACATACCACTATGCTAAATCATTGGCTATCATTTAGTGAATACAGTTCTCACTTCTCACCATAGCTCTCAACCTCTTGGCACAAAAAACCTGGACAAAGTCAATAATGGGGGAGTACAAATTCAGTTCTCACTTCTCACCATAGCTCTCAACTCTTAGAACAAAAGACCTGGACAAAGCTCACAAGTGGTGGTGGTGGCTAGGGCTTATCAAGGACACATTTTAAACATTGCTTGTATAATTTTGGGAAGTTGCTAGAATAAAATGTGTTACTGCCATGCATGTTACCGGCAAGCCTTGAACCCAGAACACTATACAATACAGTCAGTGCAATATACCACTATCCTAAATCAGCAGTTTAAACAATAGGAAGACTGAAACTTAATGGCTATCATTTAGTGAATTCACTTCTCACCATAGCTCTCAACCTCTTAGCTCAAAAATCTGGGCAATGCTGAGAAATGGTGGTGGCTAGGGACTTTAGGCTCTTTTTACCCTGTACCAAAGGTACAGGGTTTGAGCCCAAATACCTCTAGTCACCAGGTGTATTACATTGGGGGCATTTTCAGACACACACACACACACACACACACACACACACACACACAGAGATTTAAAGCATTCTTCCCTTGCAAAGCAGTGAAACGGCAGCAGATTTAAAGCATTTGTCCCTTGCAAAGCAGTGAAACAGTAGCAGATTTAAAGCCAGCATTCTCCCTAACAAAGTTAAGTCCATTGCAATCTCCCTATAGTGGCACACACTCCCTTACCGAGAGCAAAAGTCGGCAGCAGATTTAAAGAAGGCATTCTCCCTAGCAAAGCAGTTAAGTCCCTTGCAAAGTCAACATTTCTCTTGGTGGCAGCAGATTTAAAGGCAGCTATCTTCCCTTACATTTCTGTCCGAAACAGCAGCAGATTTAAAGTCAGCATTCTCCCTAGCAAAGCAGTTAAGTCATTTCTCTCGGTGGCAGCACACACACCCTTACCTAAAGCAAATGTCAGCATAAGTCCAAACAGAACACTCCAACACTGATGCCATTGTCCAGTGCTTCACTAACATTAGCGTTAAACTGGACAAGATTACTAAATGTAGAACATTTTTAGTATTGATTAAAATTAGCATGTTTTCTTCATATATAACATACTATATGTTGACTTTCAAAACATTTACTTAATATTGATATTAGACCAATGGGACAATAACTAGTAATGCCATTGTAAGATCCTTTTTTAATATGTGGTCACTATATTGGCAGGCTTTCAGCTGTCAAAAACAATAGTTTTGACAGAAGATTAAATTGATCTTTTATGTTATATATGAAACAACCTGATATTAAATCCTGGTCCTCAGAGCTATTTTTAATATTAAAAAAGCTTTTTTAACCATTTATTCTTCAGTTATGGGGCATTAACTTCTGATATTTTTTAAACTACAAGGTTCAACATGTGCAAACTTCTTGTATGATAGAATTGTAGTAAAATAATTATTCAAATTTTCTGCTAATTCATTGTTATTATAATGGCAACATTGTGACAAAATGAATCCACTTTGCTGGTGGCATTTTTTTTTGCACTGTTTACACAGCTGTTGTGGTTTGGGCACTTTATCACTGAATTCTCATATGCATTAGACTCTTTAACGCTCTACATATGCTGTTAAGTGCTTGCTTTACACTTCTTGAGCCATGCTGGTCTTCTACTTAAAGTTACATACCCATTCAGCATGAGACTATCTTACATATAAATCTGGTAAAGATCATTATCAGCTGGAAATGACAGGACTGCAATTTAAAAAAAAAAAAAAAAAAGCTGTACAAAAATCAAGTAACAATACTAAACGCAATATATATGCTCCTAAAATGCTTCATTTGTCAGATGTTGTTTATGTAATGGAATATCATTTTGGAATCCACAGTGAATCAGCTGCAAATTTAAAGCCAGCATTATCCCTAGCAAAGTTAAGTCCATTGCAATCTCCATACGGTGGCACACACACCCTTACCTAGAGCAAAAGTTGGCAGCAGATTTGAAGACAGCATTCTTATTTCTCCCTAGCAAAGCAGTTAAGTCCCTTGCAAAGCCAGCATTTCTCTCGGTGGCAGCAGATTTAGTTCAAAGCCAGCATTCTTCCCTCATGTTTCTGTCCGAAATGGCAGCAGATTTAAATCCAGCATTCCTCCCTTATAACCGACTGGCTGGTAGTGCTCTTCTTTCAAATTCTTGGCAAGGCACTTCCCGCCTGCTCGCAGCCAGCCAGAAATGATGACGTGAGCTCCTTGAGCTCAATTCCGACTTGCTAGTAGTGCTGACGGAGCCAACGTCATCACGCACATGATGACGTCAGCTCTGACAGCGCGAAAATTAAAAAAATAAAAAAAAACAAAAGCAAAGAAATCGGAAATGAAGGGTTGCCACTCGGGAATCATGGCACCCCTTCATTTGGACCCCAAAACTCAGAAAAAAATGAGTAATTCGGGACGGTTGGGAGGTCTGCTGTGCGCCACTCTATGGGCACGTAGCCTGTAGAGAGGCTGAGTTTGAACAGTGTGTTTAGGTGAGGGGTTAGTTCATCTTTGAGCTCATGTAGGATGCAGCCTTGGACACCATCTGGTCCCATTGATGTGTTTTTGGCTTTGGAGAGGGCTATTTTAACCTGAGTGTCTGTGATTTCAGGGGCACTACATTCTTCTGGTATGGTTATGGGCCCTTTTAGGGGTGAGAAGGGGATGAAGTTTGCACTGAACCTGTCTGCCAGGATGTTGGCGATATCAGTCAGTTCGGTGTATTTTGTGCCATTCTGCACTAACTCCGAGCAAATCTGGGAATTGCCACTTAGATTCTTGACATAGCTAAAGAATGCCTTGTGGTTATCTTTGGAGTCCTTGGCAATTTTTATTTCAAAGCTAGCCATGGATGATTCTATGAGGGATCGTAGTTTCTTGTTGATACTGATCAGGGATGTCTTCCCCTCTTTGGATTTTACTCTTTTCTGTACTAGTTTCCTCTTTCTATTTTACAGCTTTTGCTTGGGATAGCATGATCCATGCATTCTTGTAGGTGTCCGTGGAGTGCATTAGTAAAGGATTTTGCAGCTTGGGCAGCATTATCCTTTAGCATGGGGGATTTGAAACTTTACATCTCAGTCTTAAGTAACATGAAGTTTGCTTTTGAAGTTTTTTACAGTGGTTTCTTTGACCGGGGGTGGGGACAGAATGTGGATATCCAGAGTGATTAGTTTATGGTCGGATATCAGGGTGTTTGGTAGGACCTTTATGCTTCCTAGTGTTTCCAGAAATGCAGAATGGGGGTCCTGGGACATGGTGGGTGAGCTGTAGCAAGCTACAATTTGAACTGCAGTTCTGCCCATTGTTAGTTGCACATGGATGGTCTCTGCAGCATTGTGCTGTGCCACTAACCTGGAGGTGTGAGTATCCTTGATGAATATGGATATTCAGTCCTGGTTTTGTTGCTGAAATGTAAGGTATGAGTTGTAGCCTGGTAGTGCTGGGGTGCTCTCTGGAGCCTTAAACCAGGTTTCTGTTACTGCACATATCTAGATCTTCTCCATACTGAGGAGTGCCTCAAGTGCGTGCATTTTGAGGTTTAGACTTCTGGCATTGAGTAGCATTACCCTCAGTTTTTTGTTACTTGTGCTATTTACTGTGGTGGGTTTGTCTTTTGAGCTTTGCCTAAAAAAGGCACTATGGGGGTGGCAAGAACCTTGGCCAGTATTTAAAAGCCTAAGGGTGACAGATGCAAGCTGTCTCTAGTGAACCAGCGTGGTTTGTTGAGCATGTCATCCCAGGCTGACAGACACTGGATCCCCTTTGAATGACACCAGAAGTTTAGCCAATTGTTGAAATTGATATTTTTTTCTTTATACTGTGGTATCATTCTTGGTGAGTGCAGGATGCTATTCAGGGTCAGGTTCATACCGGCTTGGGCTACATGATCAGAGAGCTCTTCCATGTCTCTTTTCATGTAGTCCAGGGAGGTATGGCTCAGGTGATTCACACCCAGCATGGACAATGACAGAGTCGTATTTGTACTTGTTCCGGAGTGACCTGAATGCTTGTGTTATGTGGCAGATTCTGGCACCCAACAGGCAGCTAACAGTAACCTTCTCCTTGTTCAGCCTAGTGAGTGGGACATCAGTGTGCCTGACTATAGAGTCACCTATTACTAATGTGTTGGGTATGTTATTTTCCTTAAGGGCTGTGATTGTGTGGCACACTGGTTTTGTGAAGTATGTGTTTCATGGTTTGTGTTGGGGGGGGGGGGTGGAGGTTGCTTGGATGTCTGCTTTGTAGGTCTCTGTTGCTTTTGCAGATTTTTATTTAGAGCCTCCGAGTATGTTTTTGTGTATTTATGTGTGTTTTTTGCCAGTGCTGGTTTCATAGGTCTATGTGAGACTGGTGGTGTGATGCAAGTAATTTCCTTCTCCTCTTGACTGTCTGTTCCAGTCTTGGGTTGAGAGAGCTCAGCCTCCAGTTTGGCTGTATAATTGCATCACTTATATATAACTTACCTCAGCATTGTGCCTCTGTTCTCACCTACAGTCATGAGGTTTGGATAGTTTATTAGTCAATTTGTTTGTTTGCTTGTTAACTTTGTAGGAAAGCTAGTCAAGGAGCCCTTTTACAGACTATGTAGGCCAAAGGTACAGTGAAAACAAATATCAATTTATAAAATAGGTATTGGTATAAGTTATTATGCACCCTTCATAAGACAGGGAAACAAAACAGATTTAGAAGTTCAGCAATAGTTAATGCATCCAAAAAGATAACAACACTGGTTACAAAATCGTGAGTAGGTGAGAAGAAGCAGAAGATAATACAGTCATAAACAATTAAAATAAACGGATAGTTCTCTTCATAGCTGTATGTCATATTTGTATGACGAACTAGACACTGCAATCAAATGTGATGATCAATCAACCATTGTCAATAAAACATTAACATTTCTACGCAGACAATAAGCACTCTGGCATTTTAGTTTTTGGTGATATGAAATTCTGCTCATTCCTAACTGCCGAGGTAGTTCATTACAAGTAGCTGGGGTGATTTTCTGGAAGACTTTTTCAGCTGTAACTATTGTAGAAGTTAGCACTTTTAGATTTAAGCCCCCCCATTCCTGCAATTTTACAACAGAATGATGTGAGGTAGCTTGCAACATGTGAACTAGTGAGGGACATTACTCCAAACATACTAACCAGATATAAGTATGTCCAGCATCAAAGTACAAGACACCACTTTCCCTATAAACAGGCAGTAGTGATTACAGCACTCAGAGACAGATATTAATCTACAGATCCCATTAACTGTGGTTGGAATAACCCCAGTATTGTCTGACGAACTAATGGTAATAACAGGCAGTGCATATTCCAATTTGTTATGGAAGGTCTATACTGATTACCCTTCTGAATTCAAAGATAAGTCTACTGTTGAGTCTATTACTTAATTTAAGCAATTTCAGTTACTTACTGACACAAATTTCAACAATAAAATCAAAATGATAGGTTATGTCCAACCATTATATCACTTAGCCATCGCTATCGGATTGTTCACATGATCATATATTTTCAGTCTTCCAGCTTTACTTGTTCTTTGTTGGATATTGAAGAATGTTGTTATTTTCGCACAGTCATATAAATGTTATCTGATAACTTGTACTACATTATATTAAAGTATTTCTGGAGGTTCTTATGTTCCATGGTGGGGGGAGGGGTGGCAGGATCACATCAAATCGTGAATGAAAAGTCAGAACAATATAGATCCCAAAATGGAACCTTAAAGGATTTGTACCTTAAAGATGCCAACCTATGATATACTCCTACCCACAATGTTATTAAAGGTTCTGTTGCTCAAGTAATTACTAAACCATCTAACTGTCCCTCCTCCAAACACGTTTATTCAGGTTTGGACAGAAAATTATCAAGACTGGTAGACTAAAATGCCTTACTTAGATCCAAAAAATGCTCCCTATTCAGAAAGCATTTTATGTTAGAGTAGGCACTGTATGTGAGACATGGCAGTCACTATAAGTACATTGAACCCCCTTCTGAAACTTTGCAGTTTATGGGAAAAACCATACTTCCTTATATATTGTGGCAACTTTCCATATATTATCCTTTCCAAAAATTGAGATGAGTTTCAGGTTGGGAATAATTTATAGTCTTGGACAGATGTTGAGGAAAGACATTAGATAGTAGACATATAGTAGCATATCTGAACTGGGAAGGGACCCCTTTTCTCTTGTGGCACAAATTGTATAATATATCTATCTATCTCTCTATATGTATCTATATCTATAAATATATAGATATATAGAGAGATAGATAGATAACCTAAAAGTTTAGTGATTTTAGACCTTGACGCTTTATAAAGGGGGAGCAGTGCACACCTGTCTTGGGGAGGGTTACAGCTAGGTTCTTCTTTTTCCAGTAGTTTTTAACAAATCTAGCTGAGATATTCCTTTAATGGATGAAGAGGAGAAACAGCATGTTATTGCAGATGGGAATATTCAGTCTTGCAACACTAAAACTGGAAGGTTATAAGAAAAAAAATCTCCTTGTGTTCTGACTGTAGTGCTTCTCAAATAATCTGGAAATATATCACTGATAAGTATATTTCTTGGCACTTTTCAGAATTCTGAATTGTCTTAATTTTTGCCTGACTGAATTATTTTATATATTTGCTGACATTGTGTGCTGTTTTCTCATCTGTTCTGAAACTGGTCCCCCACTATTCCTGTGGTGGTGTTAAAGTATATAAAACTGGTCTAACAGATCATTTTAAAGGTTTTTTTAACTATTGAACTGCTGAGGGCTACACACTCAAGTGTGATAGCCATTTTCTGCTTTAAAAGTGTTTGTTTTACTATATCTGTTTTAATTATTGAAAAAAAATCCTATCTGTCTACTCATTTCCTGCCTTTCTATAACCAGTAGAGTCCTGTTTTCAGATTTTGCTGAATTCTGGTCTGCTTTGTAGTTTCTATATTGCCCAGACCTTATTAAGATAGAAGGAAATTTCTCTGTTCATCAGTGAGAGTGGTAAGCTTTGAGCAGCCTCTCTGTCACAATTGGAGGAGTGGTTTCAGCTCAGAATCTGTAGTTTTATTGGCCCTTTTGGGCTATTTCTATCCCATTCATCTTTTTGTTTAAAAATATTGTTTGCATGTTTTTTGTGCTTCTATTACTTCAGGAAAATCCTGCTTAGGTGTCCTGCAGAGTTCTACAACAGCAGAGAGAGAAAAGGGAGACTTTGAGTGGATTAAGTACCTCTGATTTGCTTTTTATTGCTTATTTTCACTAGCCACACTATTCCGAGCATTTTCTTATTAACTTTGCAACTTATTTGAACTGTTTTTTTTTTTAATTCTGATACTGTTTGCACTTTAACTTATCATTTTTAAGTGTTTTTCAACCATTGAACTGTTGAGGGCTACACACTCAAGTCCCATAGTCATTTTTCTGCTTTAAAAGTGTTTTCTTACTGTATCTGTTTTAATTTTTGAAACAAAAAACAAACAAAAACTAAAAATCCTCTCTCTCTACTTGTTTCCCACCTTTCCATAACCAGCAGAGTCTGGTTTTCCAATTTTGCTGAATTCTGGGCTGTTTTATAGTTTCTGTGTTGCCCAGATCTTACTAAGATAGAAGGAAGCTTGTCTGTTCATCAGTGAGAGTGGTGAGCTTTGAGCAGCCTATCTTTCGCTCTCAGAATCTGTACTTTTATTGGCCATTTTGGGCTATTTCTATCCCTTTCATCTTTCTGTTTAAAAACCCATGTTTGCACGTTTTTTGTACTTGTATTACCTCAGCAAGACTCTGCCTGAGTGTCCTGCAGAGTTCTACAGTAGCAGAGAGAGAAAAGGGAGACTTTGAGTGGATTAAGTACCTCTGTTTTGCTTTTTATTGGTTATTTTTGCTAGCCGCACTATTCCAAGCATTTTTATTAACTTTGTAACTTATTTGAACTGTTTTTTTTTTAATTCTGATACTGTTTGAACTTTGATTGTTTTTAAGTGTTTTTCATCTGGTGAACTGTTGAGGGCTACACACTCAAGTGTGATAGCCATTTTTCTGCTTTAAAAGTATTTGTTTTACTGTATCTATTTTCATTTTTGAAAAAAACAAAAAAATCCTATCTTTCTACTCATTTCCCACCTTTCTATAACCAGTAGAGTCCGGTTTTCAGATATTGCTGAATTTGGGGCTGTTTTGTAGTTTCTGTGTTACACAGACCTTACTAAGATAGAAGGAAGCGTCTCTGTTCATCAATAAGAGTGATGAGCTTTGAGCACCCTATCTGTCACTGAAGGAGTGGTTTCAGCTCAGAATCTGGAGTTTTATTGGCCATTTTGGGCTATTTCTATCCCTTTCATCTTGCTGTTTAAAAACCCATGTTTGTGCGGTTTTGAGCATCGCGCAGCACCATTTAATTAGGGATAAACTATTCCCAGTGCCAGAAAGTCTGTTCTTCTAACTTTCCCTTAGAACTAGTAAGTTTTCTAGTTTTAGCACTCAAAACTGTTTCCTTGTGCTCAGCACTTGTTCAAAACTCATTGCAAGCGCTAAATAATCTACAAATTACTGCAGCACTCAACCTTCCTCACTTGTTAGGAGGAAAACAGTTTTTAGTACTTAAATTAATAAGGACCTATCCAGGCATGTCTAAAGGTCAGCTCCTGGTATTTTCCTCTGTCCACCTGATGAATCTGAGCATCTTGGGGCAATGTAACAATTGCCTCATTTACACTGACAACCCTTTCCTCCTACCACACAACACTACAACCTGTGAGAGATGCACTTATATAACCAAACTGGAAGCCAAGCTGTCTCCATCCAAGACTGTACTAGACAGTCAAGAGGAGAAGGTAAACACCTGCACCACACCACAATTAACACATAGTCCATCAAAACTTACACCACCTAAACCCACACATAGTAACACAAAACACACACCTACATTCACCGAGGCTCTCAATAAAAATCTGCCCAAACAACAGAGACCCCCAAAGCTGAAATGCAAGCAACCACCACCCCCAACACTACCCAAATGACACATAGCCCACAAAATCAGTGTGCCACTCAATCTCAGCCCATAAGGAAAAACAACATACCCAGTACACTAGTCATAGATGACTCTATAGTCAGGCACACTGACGTCCCGCTCACCAGGCTAAACAAGGAGAAGGTTACTATCAGCTGCCTGTCAGGTGCCAGGATCTGCCACATAATGCAAGCACTCAGGTCACTCCACAACAAGTACAAATATGATTCTGTCATTGTCCATGCTGGTGTGAATGACCTGAGACATACCTCCCTGGACTACATGAAAAGAGACGTGGAGGAGCTCTCAGATCATGTAGCCCAGGCAGATATGACCCTAGCCCTGAGTAGCATCCTGCCATCATCCAGAATGATACCACAATACAAGGATAAAATGATTGACTTCAACAATTGGCTAAGCTTCTGCTGTCATTCTAAGGGGATCCAGTGTCTGTCTGCCTGGGACAACAAGATCAACAGACTATGATGCTTTGCAAGAGATGGCCTGCACCTGTCACCCCTGGGATTCTGGATACTGGCTAAGGCTCTTGTCACCCCTATAGTGCCTGTTTAGGCAAGGTTCAAATGACAAACTCACCACTGTAGCAGGTATAAGCAAGCAAAATCTGAGGGTAATGCTAGAAGTCTAAACCTCAAAATGCACTCACTCGAGGCATCCTTAAAATGGAGAACATTGACATCTGTGCAGTGATGGAGATCTGGTTCAAGGCTCCAGAGAGCACTCCTGCATTACCAGGTTATAACTCATACCACACCTTTTGGCCACCTAACTTGGACCAAACCACTAAAGAAGGAGGAGGTGTGTCCATATTCATTAAGGATATCCACACCTCCAAGCTAGTTGCTCAACATAATGCATTAAAAATTATCCAAGTGCAACTAACACTGCAAGACTGCAATCTAGGTTGTAGCTTGTTACAGATACCCTGTCATGCCCCAGGATGCCCACTCCATGTTTCTTGATATACTGGGTTATATTAAGGTACAGCCCAATACCCTAATAATGGGAGATTTCAACTACCCGTTCATCAACTGGGAAAACTACTCATGTACTAATTAATTTGTTCAATGCTTTCTGGAATTAATAAATTCCAATGCCCTGGATCAGCTTGTCCATACCCCCACCAGGAGCAGCAGTATCCTGGACTAGGTCATTACCAATATGGGCAACTGATGTTCCATGCCAGAGGTCATCTCCTTGCTGGTCAGATCCGACCACAAGCTAATTACCCTATACATCAATATCCTGACTCCAACCACCATTAAGGAAACCACCATAAAAAACTTCTCCAAAGCCAAATTCATGCTTCTTAAAACAGAAGTGCTAAGCTTCATGACACCCATACAGATGGAAAATAGAGGTATGACTGTTGAATCCTATACAAATGCACTGTAAAAACACATATACGAGTGCATGGATCATGCCATCCCCAACAGAATCAAGATGTTATCCTCCAAAAAAAGGAAGCCAGTCTGGTGGTCGCCTGCCATCAACAAACTCTACAACAGAAGGAATAAGCTGCTGCAAAAAAAGAGTAAAATCCTGATTGCAGGAACTCCCTGGTCAGCCTCAGTAAGAAGCTGAGATCCCTCATAAAATCCTCCAAAGTTAGTTATGAAAATAAAATCCCCACTGATTCTAAAGACAACCACAAAGCATTCTACAGCTAAGTCAAGAATCTCAATGGTGACACTCAGATTTGCTCTGAGCTACAGCACAATGGCACTAGATATACAGAACCAATTGATATTACCAACATCCTGGCAGATAGGTTCAGTGCAAGCTTCACCCCCCTTGCCCCCTCAAAGGGCCCATCACTGTACTGAAAGAATGCAAAGCCCCTGAAATCACAGCTAGATAAGTAAAGACTGCATTCTCCAAAGCCAAGAACACATCATCCATGGGACCAGACAACATCCTAGGCTGCGTTCTGCAAGAAATACAGAATGAACTGGCACCCCACCAAAGTACCACATTCAGTCATAGCCTCACTTCAGGCTTTGTGCCTACTGAATAGTGCACATCAATGGTTATCCCGGTCCACAAAGGGGACCCCACCACAGACCCTGGGAACTACCACCACATTAGCCTGATGAGCCTGCTTTGCAAGGCCATGGAATGCATCATCTTAGAGCTTATAAACAAGGACACAGGTAACCTCCAAACTCTGGACCCCACTCAGTTTGGGCTTGTAAAAGGTAGGTCATGTCTCCTAAAGCTGATTGACTTCTTTGAAGCAGTCAGTAGAGCCCTGGATGAGGGTAAGCTGGTGCACGCGGCCTATCTTGACCTCGCCAAGGCTTTTGACACCATCCCCCACTCTGGAATTATAGATAAACTCACTAGACTGGGCATAAATCCCTATGTCACAAGATGGGTGGCCAACTGGCTCACTGACAGAACCCACACAGTGAAAGTAGCAGACTCCAAATCCAACTTCAGACCAGTGACAAGTGGAGTACAACAGAGCTCAGTCCTGGGTCCTCTCCAGTTTGCCATCTACTTCTCAGAAGTCCAGCAAATACAGTAGGTCTTTGTCTATGAATTTCGCAGACAACTGCAAACTAGGTGCCATAATAGAATCGCCTAATGATGTGGACATTCCACAAAGGGGCCTCACTGAGACTGATGCTTGGTGTCAAATTCATGACTTCAAGCTCAATGCCAAGAAGTGTATTGTCACCCCCTTTGGGAAAAACACTGTACCCATGAACTACCACATAGGCGGTAGCCTACTAAATACCAAAAGTGTGATAAGAGACCTTGGGACTCAGGTGTACAGTAGTCTATCCTTTGATAATGACATCACCACAGTAGTCATGAAATCCTTCTATATGGCACATCTCATAACAAAGGGGTTCACCTCCAGGAAAAACATGCTGGAGGGATAGATTCCTGTCCCAGAAACTTTTCATGCTCGAGAACAGACTACCCATTCATGTCAAGCAAAGCTCCTCATTAACCCTCTTTAAGAAAAATCTTGACAGTTGGATGGGAAATAGGAAATTCACCCCAGGGATCACTTCTGTGGCTCTGCTAGACAAGGGTGCAGGAAAATAACTTTCTTGGGTGGCAAAAGCCAGGGAATTTTTTTGCCTAGGCTTATATAGGCCCCAAGGCCAATAGCCTAGTACCTACCTATGAACCTATAAAAAAAGAATTGTTTTTCTGTGTTTTGTAACATCAGGAGTGCTGTTCATAGCTTCATAGGTAGTCACTAGGCTATCGACCCTGGGGCCTATACAAGCCCAGCCAAAACAGTACCCTGGCTTTTGCCATCCAAGAAAATTATTTTCCTGTTCCACTGTCGAGCAGAGCCACAGGGGTGATCCCCGGGGTGAATGTCCTATTTCCCAACCAATCATCAAGATTTTTCTTGAAGAGTGCTAATGAGGAGCTTTGTTTGATATAGATAGGTAGTTTATTCCAGAGTATGGGAAGTCTCTGGGACAGGAATATATCCCTCTGGCATGTTCTGTTTATTGTGGTGACAAGGTTTAGGTCCCTAGAGCATGTAGCTTGGAGGGAATTGGGATTTCTTTAAGTGGAGCATGTCCAACAGCTCTAGGTTTGACATAGCTTTGTATGCTAGGCAGAGATCACCTCTGAGTAGGTGATATGCGACAGAGTAAAGCTGGAGTTTTTTGAGACAGTCTGCGTAGGCATCTGTTTGAGGCCAGTAATCCTCTTTGTGAGTTATTTCTGCTGCCTTTCCAGTTGTTGTAGATGTCTTGTGAGGTACATACCAAAAGGGGCATTGTACTCTATAATGGGTCTAATGAGTGATGAGTAGAGGGGAACAGTGACCTCTTTTTTTCTGGATGAGAAACCATTTGTGATGAGGTGTGCCACATAGAAGGATTTCCTGACTACTGTGGAGATGTGATTATCAAAGGAGAGACTACTGTCCACCTGTGTCCCAAGGTCTCTTATCACACTTTCAGTGTTAAGTATACTACCGCCTATGTTGTAGTTCATGGGTACAGAGTTTTTACCAGAAGGGATAACAATGCACTTTTTGGCATTGAGCATGATGCCATGGCTTTGACACCAGGCATCTGTCTCAGTGAGACCCTTTTGTAGGATGTCCACATCGTTAGGAGTTTCGATTATGGCTCCTAGTTTGCAATCACTTGCAAACTTCATTAGCCAAAGACCTTCTGTGTTAGCCTGTACTTCAAAGATGTATATACCAAACAGGAGAGGATCCAGGACTGAACCCTGTGGTACTCCACTTGTCACTGGTCTGAAGTCGGATTTGGAGTCTGCTACTTTCAAAGTGTGGGTTCTGTCAGTGAGACAGTTGGCAACCCATCTTGTGACATAGGGATTTATACCTAGTTTAGTGAGTTTATCTATAATTCCAGAGTGGGGGATGATGTTGAAAGCCTTGGCATGATCTAGAACCACCTTACCCTTGTCTACGGCTTTGGTGACTGCTTCAAAGAAGTCTATCAGGTTTAGGAGACATGATCTGCCTTTTACAAACCCGAACTGGGTGGGGTCCAGAGTTTGGAGATTACCAATGTCTTTGTTTATAAGTTCCATGATGATACATTCCAGGGCCTTGCAGTCCAGGCTCATCAGGCTATTGGGGTAGTAGTTCCCGGGATCCGTGGTGGCTCCCCCCTTATGGAGTGATATAACCGTCACTGTGCGCATTCAGCAGGCACAACACTTGAGGTGAGGCTATGATTGAACATGGTACTTAGGTGGGGTGCCAGTTCGTTCTGTAGTTCATGTAGAATGCAGCCTGGGATGTTGTCTGGTCCCATGGATGCTGTGTTCTTGGTTTTGGAGAGTGTGGTTTTTACCTGTGCAGCCATGATTATAGGAACTTTGCATTCTTCCAGTATAGAGATGGGCACTTTAGGGGGTGAGAGGGGGGTAAAGTTAGCACTGAACCTATCTGTCAGGATGTTGACAATATCAGTTGGGTCTGTATATTTAGTGCCATTGTGCTGTAACTCAGAGCAGATCTGAGTGTTGCCATTGAGATTCTTGACATAGTTATAGAATTCTTTGTGGTTGTCTTTAGAATCAGTGGCGATTTTGTTTTTGTAGCTAGCTTTGGAGGATTTTATCAGGGATCACAGCTTCCTACTGAGGCTGACCAGGGAGCTCCTCCACTCATGGGATTTTACTCTCTTTTTACTTTCTTTTGCAACAGTTTCTTCCTTCTGTTGTACAGTTTGTTTATGGCAGGGGACCACCAGATTGGCTTCCTTTTTTTGGAGGATAGCATCTTGGTTCTGTTTGGGATACCACGATCCATGCACTCATGTAAGTGCTTATAAAGTGCAGTTGTGTAGGATTCAGTAGTCGTAACTGTATTGTCCATCTGCATGTGTGTCATGAAGTTCACCACTTCTGTCTTAAGAGCATGAAGTTGGCTTTGGAGAATTTTTTTTACTGTGGTTTCCTTAATGGGGGGTGGGGGCAGGATGTGGATATCTAGGG
Source organism: Protopterus annectens (assembly GCF_019279795.1). Taxonomy (NCBI): domain Eukaryota; kingdom Metazoa; phylum Chordata; order Ceratodontiformes; family Protopteridae; genus Protopterus; species Protopterus annectens. Next base: position 1,289,410,902 of record NC_056737.1, read on the forward strand.
TAATTAGCTTAAGGTCAGATCGGACCAATGAGGCATTGACTTCAGGTGTGGAACACCGGTCACTCATGTTGGTAATGACTAGATCTAGGATATTGTTGCCCCTGGTGGGGGTGTGGATAAGTTGATCTGGGGCATTGGAGTTTATAAATTCCAGAAAGCGTTGAGTGAAGGAGTTGGTACATGAGTAGTTTTCCAAGTTAATGGTGGGGTAGTTGAAATCGCCCATTATTAGGGTGTTTGGGTGAACCCTAATATTTTCCAGTACATCAAGAAAAGAGGAGTGGGAATCCTGGGGCAAGGTGGGTGACCTGTAGCAAGCTACAATTTGGATTGCAGTTTTGCCTAGAGTTAGTTGCACTTGGATAACCTTGGCTGCATTATGCTGAGCAACTAGCCTGGAGGTGTGGATATCTTTAATGAATATGGACACACCTCCGCCTTTGGTGTTCTGGTCCAGATTACATGGCCGAAAGGTGTGGTATGAGTTATAGCCTGGTAGTGCAGGGGTGCTCTCTGGAGCGTTGAACCAGGTCTCAATCACTGCACAGATATTGATGTTCTCCATTTTAAGGTCTGTTGTCTTCAGTATCAGATATCCTGAGCATTTAGATATTTTAGTTTAGATTAATTGCATGTCATCTAAATGGCATACTGTTAATAATACTGAATTGAAAGCAGGTTGTGCTTTTAACAATGCAATACATGTCAGTGGGGGGGGGGGATCATAGGACTAGTGGTATTGGATATACTGTCCTCAGACTTTGAAATATGCTGAATAAAAGTATTTAGCAAGTTGGCATCATTATGACCAGTCTGTCCAGTCCTGCCTTGCTTGCCATAGAGAACCACAGTTAACTCCTTAATAAATTGCTAGAAAGCCTTGGGATTACACATTAGGACATAGTCCCAGGGATTAGCATGAAAGCCTACATGGAGTTTTCATGTTAGCACAATGAGCAGCAGCACTAATTGTATATGTATGCCCCGCATCATCCTTACATGACTGCAAGCTGTGTTTCATGGCCAGCAACAGTGCTGTTGGCCAGGAAGCTTGTGGAAAGCAGCACAAATGCCTGCAGGCATGCAGACATGTTTACCTATGGGCAAACCATTTCTGTGGAATTGCTTGGACAGCCACAATGACTACTAGGGTTTAATATAAGGCAATGCATAAAGGTCTATCACATTACAGGAAAGTGTAGTCAGTGCAGAGTACTGTGAAAACCTATTTTAGGCATGTTGAAAATGGTAGTGATCAGCAAGAGTACATAGACTGGATTATAAATAATTATTCTGTGGAAGTATACATACTAAAAACAGCCACATGCATGAACTGTAGGAATGAAGACAGGGGAAGAGGACAAGTGAAACATAGTAATGTACAGCAGATAAAGGCATGTCAATGTATGTACACCACAAAATCAAGACACTTGTAGCCTGAACAATAATCACATATGTACATGCTAGAGTATGTACTGCTGTTTACACCTCTTGTGTGAGCATATTCATATAATCACACAGTTATTGTATACCATACGACTGTAGCACAAGGTCACATGTCAGTGAAGATGACTGATTGTGATATATGCATCCTGACATGATCACTGGAGGACATTTATTAAGGAGGGTATATATACTAGGGAGGATATGCATATTGTAAAGATGTGCAAAATGAGTTGCATAAATATGCATGTAATGTCAACATAGGTCTCAACCAAGTGGGATACGTAGCAACAAGCTCATGGACAATAGTAGACAGAAGCACACACAATCATGGATAATATCAGAGTCCTCTGTGCTATTGACATAAAATATGTGATTGTGAATTAGTATATTTGCTCGGCGTGAACACACTTGTACAACTGTAATGATTTGTCAGTAATGTATAAGGGGAATCAAGCACACCTTCCTCAATAACTGACACCTTTTGATATTACTAATCATATAATTGCTTGAGTGTTAATAGTTTGTACTATTTAATGGGTTTGCATTCTGGTGTACTTTTTCTGATGAAGTGCCTGATATTGAGCACGAAAGCGCTTACGTTATAATAAAGTTTTTAATATTTTATTTCTGTTTCCGGTGTACTTGGTCTTTGGTAGACTTTTTTTAGTTTTGTCTGGTTATATTGCTAACCTTTACCAGACCTTTACCACCCATTTTCGGCTTTTTGTCTGTGTTACCTTTTGGAGGTGTTAAGAGGGGCACTCTCACATGTTTGCATGGCAGATATATGCCACATCCACACTTGCACAACTGTAACCCATGGCATCAATGCTGTCAATCAGCTATGCATTCACTGTGTGCAACACAGGAACACGTATCATGCACATGCATCTTGCATAACATCTTGAAGGGAAGTCTGCACTGTCCACTCCTAATGTTTGTGCATCACAAAGAATACTTATGTATGACCAAAAAGATGTGCGGGAGCTCACTGTCACAAAAGGGATACACTTGAGTAAATCATTCCTGGAAGATGTGTTTAGAGGTACATTCAAAAGGGTGCATTCTACTCAATTATTGGTGTGATGAGGGCTGAGAACAATGGGACTATAATGCCCTTTGGTGTGTATGTCCTGCACATAATCGGGACTGGTGCTACATGCAAGGGAAAACCATGAAAATTAGAAGGTCAGTGATATAAAAAAACACTTTAATAAAAAATGTAAAAGATCAGCATATCTCTTAGTGCCTCAGTTTAACACAGCCTTTTCAGAGTATGAGCTACATGCAAGGGATTAGTCACCACTGTGGGCATATGCTGTTGGACGTTTCATATACTATCTACCTGAGTACACAGGTCATATACCACTTGGCCTGCTAATAGGGGTGTGCAGTCTATATTGTAATAAGTTTGTGTATTAGCTTTCACAAAGGAAATAATCCCCCAATGAATCTGTGTCCATCTATTGTGTCTCCATAGCTCAGGCAACAACTCTTTGTGTGTGTTAATACTGTTTGCATTATACCAATACAAATCTTGGATTTAATGATTGCCCATAATTTGCAGTCATCTACAAAACTGGTTAGACATAGGATGTTTAAGTTTGTCTTGGCATCTGAGACTTAAATAATGAACAGGAAATGGCCCAAGTACAGAATCGTGAGGTACAGACCTGGTAACTTGAATCTAGATAGAGGTGTCTTCACAAACATCAATATAATGTGCCCTGTATATGATCCATTTCTCTATCCACTTGGTGATGTAGGTGTTTATGTCCACTTGAGACAGTTTCTCTGTAATATCTGAGTGTGGATTTGTGTCAGCTACCTTGGCCAGGTCAGGATATGCAGGATGATAGTGTTTTCCTCATGCATGCCCTGGTGACCTTGAAGACATCAAACAGATTTAACAGACATGATGTAGCCTTAACAAATCAAACATGGGTTTGGTACACAGTCAGCAGATTACCTGTGTCCTTTTTGATAAGGACCATGATGACTCATTGGTCTGCCTCACAAATGAGCAGAGTCAGGGTTATGGCTCTATAAGTCCATGCATCATGTGATACCTCACCACCCCCCATTCAGATGGATGACTGCTGCTGTACATCCTTCTACAAGAACATAGGCTGTCTGGAGGCTGTGTTTAAGTAAGGATCCAACTGTGTCTACTAGATCAGGTGTTAAGTCACTCTATAAGCAACCTGGGATATTGTCAGAGCCCCATTGATTCTGGGTTAGTAGCTGTAGAGAGCAATCTCCTGAGAAGATGAAATGAGCAATGCTTGCTTGTATACTTTGGGTGATGGCCAGTGGTGATAGGAGGGTAAAGTGAGAAACAAACTGACTGATTGTCTATTTTCTCCAGTTGAGTATGGCTGGTGGTATCAACAAACAGCTCTGCATTCAGTTGTGTATTCCCCATAACATTTCACTCTTATTTAA
>NC_056737.1:1289422292-1289437292 GCF_019279795.1 Protopterus annectens
CCCATCAAACATGGGGACAGTGAGAATTTAGTCCTTACCCTCAGAACTGTCATCACTATCCCTCTCCTCATCTTATTCTTGGAGTGCTTGATGTTTTCTTTTATCTAATATTTCAGTGAGCATCTTCTCTATCTGGCCGAGACATGCACCAGTGGTACTTTACATGACCTTACATACCATGCTTGGCATCTCCTAGTAACAAAAATCTACCAATACTCCTATAGGGTACCACTCCACCAACTGCCAGAATAAGGTTACCTTATTTGGATGGGCCAGGTAGTGCAGGGGCTGCAGAGGCAGTATTGCCAGGTTGGGTCCTGGATGTGCTGGGCATCTGTGCAGCAGCCATTGGAAGTATGGCAGGCTGAGCCACACTGGTTGGCCTACCTCCCTGTGCTGTAAATCATTTTTTGAGTTGTCAGAAATTGATGGCATCAACACATTTTGACTATACATATAAAAGTAAAAAAAAGATAAGGGGTGGGGTAAGAGACAAAAGAAGAAGGTAATTAGTACCATCATATGTGGCATACAATAAACCAGTATGATATCAATAACAATTTAACTTTTACATTAAGTATACTTTTTAACAACTACAAACTATGTCTAATGATTGTTCCAAATTATCCTTACAATATGCATGTATTGCACACATAACATGCATGTATTGCACACATGGTTGATCAAATAATAAGTTAGCAACATGGCATGTATGCCAATTTTGTTGAAAGTATGTAATATTTTTTAATTATTTTACTATATTTTTGTTACCTGTAGATAAGAGTCTACAACATTTGAATACACTATTACAATTGACTACTACAGTTGGCTTGAGCTACAGATTGAAGCATGTATGCTTCATTTAACAGTTAATATATGCATGCTTAATTTGCTAATAATGTATACGAGAGTAATACTTTACATAAAATAATATTATGTTGTGCCGCATACATACTCCTTGGTTCTCTAAGTCTTCACAAATGTTCAGCATGGGCATACCTGTTCATTGCAATCTCCTGGGTGGCTGTAAAAGAAAAAGGGGAGAAGAAGAGAAGAGCATTATGCATACCAGTCTTGGCTATATCCAGCCTTCTATAAGTATCTTTATCTGCATAGTTGCACAGCTGTGGGATATCAGCAGTCCTAAACTCATCCAATCACTGGTTGAGTTGTTCCTGCTTGCACCTTTTCAGGTCATTCCAGTGGTGCCTGCATTGCTCTCCAGTGTGTGGAATGCTAGCCACACTGGTGACACTCTTGGCCAGACTATTCCAAGCCTCTGATTTGTATTGAGACCCGGTATAGCCCCCCTGCAATAGTCTATGGCTGTGCAGCTTTACAAAGAGTTCAGTGAATATTCTGGATGTCTCTACAGCCAATCTTTGAGCCCTAAACTGGGCACCTTCCCTTCTAGTGTCTGCCATGTCCATACAGGTCAAACAGCAACAGTTAGAGTGTTTTCTTGCCAATTCATGTTATCGCATTTTTATGTAGTGCACAATCCTGAACAACCATGCCAACCATGTTTGCATAATGGCACAATGGAGAGTAACAGTGCCAAACAGAGAGGAAGGCAGAATATGAAATAGGAAGGGTAATGTGGCGGTTGCCATTAGTCTGTGGGTTGATTGATCCTATATGTGTTACTTGCTTAAACTATGCAGACATGTATTGGGTGTATACATTTTATGACCTGACACATTTTTTGTGTGGCTTTACACACTGATAAAAGTAATTTGCACAATGTGAGATTCAAACATATGTAAAATAGACAAAACATATTCTTCCACATAGGTGTTTCATCCTTACCACAGAAGAAGTACTTCTCAGACATGTTCATTAATTATAAATACACATGACAGAGTGAGGGTTTAACCATGTATGTGGGTGATCTGATAAGGTCCTGTTTTATAAATTCATGTGTATATGACTAATATTGAATATGAAGTCTATCCAAGACCAGAAAAGGAAATTTTAATTACAGAAACATAGCTGTCAGTGTACTCTCAGTCACACATATAATTCATATGAGCAATAGTGCTATACATAGTTATTATTTATAATTATGTTTAGATTGTTCTTTATTTTTTAACATTGAGTGGGCAATCATTAATAAAATTCAGAGTGTGCTAGATTAGAATCCTAGCTCACCTGTATTGTTATCATTAATATATGCCAATAGCTACAAGGAAGCTTGAGCTACCAGTGTATTTTTTACAGACATTACTGTGTAGCATGCTCATTGCGACCGAGGCCATTTTTTGTCAGACCTGATCATTAATTAATACATACGTTAGAGAGCTGAGTGTTTAACCATGTGTGTGTAACATGAAATTTCTGAAAATAAATGTTTAATTTTAGAACCATAATTATACTAATACCCATAGCTATACATTTACTATATATCTGATATCCTGTGGTTAATCATTGCTCTTACTATAGATAGCTATTTCTATGTGTAATTATTTTTCTAATGTTAATTTTTATATAAAGTATACTGGAACAGTAGTAATAAAACTTTGAACTTTGTTATATTAGAACCCAGGCTCACCTGTATTGTAGCCCTTAACTTATACCTGCTGCTTGATAGCAGCTGTATATTTTCAGATTCATTGCTATGTATGCATGCTTACTGCCATGCAATGCTGCTTAATGTGTTTGAATGGTGGTAAACCACACAGAATAGAAGGTATCTATTTTGAAATTCATCAGTGTCTCCTTGTTCTAGACCTGCAGGTGTTGTGGAAGCTTACTGTCCATCACACAATGCCACTTATTGTGTATGTGCGATCAGCAGCAAAAGATGCAACAATGTACCTTTCTGAAATTGATAAGTGTCTGCCTATTGTCTGCAGGTGTTCTTCACCTTCAGGTGTTGTGGAAGCTTGCTGACCATTGCACAATGTGCAATGTTCAATGTGTTTGCATGATGGGAAGCAGAAGATGCAACAATGTATCTTTCTGAAATTGATAAGTGTCTGCCTATTGTCTGCAGGTGTTCTTTACCTTCAGGTGTTGTGGAAGCTTGCTGACCATTGCACAATGTGCAATGTTCAATGTGTTTGCATGATGGGAAGCAGAAGATGCAACAATGTATCTTTATGAGAATGACAATGTCCGCTTGTTGTCTGGGCCATTACACCATGTTTCTACAGAGGTGAGCAATAGGCAAATGAGACTGGCAAGGCTCAATGTAGATTGTTATTGTAAAAAGGGTTTATTAGTTTTCATAACTAAAAGATAAATGTGGGGCATGAACCTTAATCTACATATACCATGTGATGTGTGATTCGTCATCTTTAAGAGATGTGCTATACACACATTTGCTTCTCAGCTTAATTTATGTTGTTTTTATCATAGAAACAACTTCTATAAATTTTAAGTTATTACACTATTTCACCATACTTGCTCTAAGCTGCTCATCATGCAAATACTAATTATTAAAAAAAAAGAATAAATAAAAACATTAAAAAAGGAAACAGAAACAAAAATTACAAAAGCTTTGTAATATACCTTACAGGTTTTTACACAAGGCTGGATTTGAACTGTCAGACTAATGAAATTACAAAACACACTGGGAGAATCTCATCTATCTTTGCCGCAGAAACAACTTTACAGCAAGAATGCAAATTATTGTACATACAAGTAAGTCCCATTTCCTCCATAGCATTAAGAAGATGTATACACTTGTACACTCTCACTTGTTTGAACATGTGTTGCTTATATATTTAATGTGAGTGATCACACAAGCAGTCCTCTCTTTGTATTGTGTTCATTCTTCGTTTTTTTGTGCTGTACTCTCAGACATGCGGTTGGTGGGGTATTTTGTATCATTGTCATTAAAATCTATGATAAAATTATATGACAGTAAAATACAGTTTTCAGCAGAGACAGAAGACTTTGGCTATTAGTGAACAAAAATGAGAAATGTATGCTCTTCACTTCCATTTAAAAGCTTGCTACAGCTACTGTTACACTTTGTAAGTGTATTCTGGGTGGTGAGCTCACTATAGATAAGGGAGTCTGAATTGCTGCTGTATTTTCCTTTTCCCTACCACTTATCATTCACATTTGCAATCCATTAGCAACTAACACTGAGGTAGTGCCTACACTATATTTATATCTGCTACACGAAGTCAGAGGTTAGCATTCAGCAGTTCTAATGAGTTCTCACTTCATTTGCATATTTGCCATGCTCAGAGGCCTGAATCTAGTGCTTATATCATGTTATCGAAAGATGAAAATAGCGAACGCTATTTCATTGAACCTAAAATATCTAAACCACATAATATCGAACATTCAGAACAGCAAATATTTTCCTTGGGAAAAAATTTGCTATTCCAAAACACATACACACAACACAAGCACACCTAAAAAACATCAATACACACACATACACTTATAATCCTACAACTAACCCTACACTAAACTATACATACACTACTATCTATCCACTTACCTAAACCCAAACCCAAAGCCTAAGGTCCGTCACTATCGCACACTCACCTAACCCGCGTCCTAACCATAACTCACTTAACCCGCACCTAAACCTAATTCACCTAACCCACGCCCTAACCCTAACTCACCTAACCTGTGCCCTAATCCTAACAACCACACAATCACACACACTTACCTGAACTCGACCCATAAATCTCCACCACAGTGCTGAAAATAGCAAAGCCACAGAACCGGCCAACCAAATTCTTTCCCTAGGAAAGAATTCGGTGATCTGCAGCTTCGCTATTTTTAGTGTTTTATTAAAAAGGGTCGATATTAGAACATTTGAAGTTTTAAAACTTCGATGTTCTGATATAGACCCTGGATCTACACTATAAAAAGATAACTGTGCAGCTAGGGAACTTGAAGGTGAGGAGAGCTGTGCATGTGGATAACACAGAGTAAGACTGCTATTAATTTGGATTTATCTGCACATATGCCTTCTGATCTTGCTAAGGTATGATTGTATTTTTCAAGTACATTTTGTTCACACATTACAAGGAAAATATTTTATATATATGCATTAGAAAATGGAACTTTTTTCTGTATGCACTTCTTATAAGTTCACTGCTGGGATAGGCATTTTTGCAGGCATTTTACTTTTTCAGAGAGACAGCCTTAATAACTTCCATCACAAGTGTTATTGCTACAACTGTTTATCTTGTACTCTTCCATGTTATTTTAGTGAAATGCAATTTCCTAAACTGTCAATGACAAAGGTGTGTTAGACTTATAAAATGATGCATAGACACCTCTAGGGGAGTGTTGGGCACAGTGAGAGGTGACTAACATTCATATAAACTTTACTTTTCTGTTGCAAATGTGTACACATTTTGTGAGATGTTTTTGAACGCATTTATAACATTTGACTTATGTGTTATTCCTTGGTTGGTGTAAACTGTCATTTGCCTGTTGTTTCGGGGGTGGAGGTGCCAAGTAACATTTGTGTATTGCCACAACAAAAGTTGTTTTCAAGAGGTTTGCTCTTAAAATTGTGTAGTCGTCCAGTTCTTCCTTGTTTTTGATCAGACATTGTTTTCTGTATGACTATGATATGGTATAACCACATATGGTTCAGGCTCCTAGGCAACGAGATATTTCACTGTGGTACATTTGGCTGGGGTCACGTGACTGAAGTGGTATTAACCTGCAGAGACATATGGGTGTTGCAAATTCATTGTGGGAAAAAACACACAGTTCAATACCCACAGCTTTAATAACCAAGTGCACAAGTGAAGGAAACAAAGTGCATGGCTTCCAACATACCAACAGACAGTTTACAGTATGGTGGGTATCAGCAACATGCTGCCCAGTATATGTGTCAGTGGCAGTAAAAATGCAATGCAAAATGAGCTCTGCCCTTATTATTGGTGTATGTGGACCACTACCCCCTTCAAAGTGCCTGAGGAGTATTATCTAAAAAACATACTGGAGCGTAAGTGTGACTACAGTAGCATGTAGTATTTCTTCCAAGATGTAGTACACTTTAAGATGTTGTACTTACACAAGCATGCACTGTACACTCAGCACAAAACACATTACTTCCCTGACTATATGCACTTGGTTATTAAAGCTATAGGCATGGCGGCATGGCACTGCGTGCTTCTCTTTGCCCATACAGAATTTGCAACAGTCATGTCTCTACATCTGGATGCCACTTCAGCCATGTGTCCCCAGCCAAATGCACCGCAGGGAAATGTCTCACTGCCCAGAAGCCTGAACCCAACCACATAACCTTAAATTTTAATGACTGAACTGGGTGTCTCTGCTGGTCAATGTTGAAACAATATATATATATATATATAAAAACAGACTGTTGAAGAACGAAAATATATATATACATATATATATATATGTATGTATGTATATAAGCAGGAATTTAATTATGTGATATTTATGTGTTGTATCCTTCTCTGTTTTATGTCACCTAGATGTATGATACCCAAGCATACCAATCCATGTGAACTCTCTTTCAGTGATTTAGAAAATGATGTTAACATTTTTAAGATTTATTTCTAATATGTCCTCAAGGTAGTAAAACAGATTTTTTGGATGTCATTGTAGAGATGGTGATGGGGGGGTGTACACTAGATTATATAGGAAGTCTTGTCATGTTAATCATTTATTAGCTAGAGACAGTGTGCATCCCTCCCTCAAACATCTTTTAGAATGTTGTCAGGAATCAAATATTTAGAGCTTCTAGGCTTAATGTCCAGGATAGTGATTTTGACAACCAACGTAATATTTTACACATGGAACTGGTTGACAGAGGTTATGATACACACAATATTTTAAGGAACATAGGTGAGGTTCAGTCTCTTAGATCTAGCACAGCTAAACCTTAATTTTCTAAAAAGACACATCAGGCAATGAAGGATAGAAGAAATGATTATAAACTTAGGGTTCCCCTATATTATTCATCTGATGTTTCTTCCTATACGAATGTTATTAAGAGAACACTGAGGAATTTTAACAATGGACCGTGCTGATAGACACTACTCCCAGTATCCTTTTTAGAAATATGAAATCATTGAAATAATATATATTTTAGCTTTATTTCTTTAAATTGTGTGGTCATGTGATTTAATACAGTTTCACTTTTCTACTTAAAAGCCAGTTCCGGTTGAATGTGTTTGCTATCTGATGAAGCAGAAGTAGCTGCAAAAGCGCTTATGACCTACACTAAATTAAGTTTTTAACCCAGAGAGTCGTGCCTTCCTTGGGTCCACCAGTGCACTTGGATCAATTAAATCTAAATGTACTCTCTTGATCAGGTATGTTAAAAAGTCCAGTCGCATAAATACTGAACACAAATTCATTGCAATCAGTTTAATCAAAACTGGTAGTATTTCTACTGTACTGATGGATTCATTTTAAATTAACGGTCTGTTCAACTGAAACTGTTCATCTTAACTGTAATTGATTTCATAACCAAATGCTGTCTTCCAGAAGAAACAATTGCCATATTTATTTGAACGATTTCTAGCTGTCTAGGGTAATCATTTTGTCAATATTTTTGGCCTAACCTTAGCACAGTGTAGACATTTCTTTAGAGTATGTCTTTTCCTTGCTAGATTTCTTCAACCTTAGACTGGTTCATACACCTTCTCCATTCTTTGTAAGAGTTAATTTTAGGGAATTTACTTCCTTCTAGATAAAAGCATTCACACTGAATGCCAGGATAGCTGTTCCAAGATGTCTATTTTAGTACAGCTTAATCTAATGCAAATCTGCAATCAACAATGGAAGATTTCCCCATGTGGACTGTTTGCCAGTCTCTATAGCTCAGCAGGTAGTATGATTGCCTTTGATTCTAGAAGATCAGAAAGTTGTAGGATCAATTACCACAACAGCTAACTGGATTACTTTTCTAATACTAAGTCTGCTAGAGGGAGTGCTGTACTCTTGGGTGTGCCATACTTTTGATGAGATGTTAATCCCATGCCCAATACTTTATGTGTATGTAAACGATCCCAAATCACTTATTGAAAATAGTAGGATAAGCTCTACAATGCCCTGATCAAATTTCCCCCAGTCAGTATTGATACCATCTTGGGTCTCCTCTGAAAAGAGGCAATTAGCTTAATAGGACTAACCCAGTCAACAAAGTATGAAAAAGATAAATTTGTTGTTTATTTAACTATCCCAGTCAACAAGGTATAAATATAATAAATAAATTATCTCAGCATACCTGGCAGTAAATATTAATATTATCTGAGTTAACTACATGGTGTTTCTGAAACAGTTTGTAGTTCTGATTACTCTGTTTCACTTATTCATTTGGTGTTTGATTTTTTTTTTTATAAAAGCAGTTGTTTATCACTCACTGAAATTGTGGAATGATTAAGTTTAACACTTAATGTATTGCACCATTATGCTGTGCTTATTTTTGGTGATCTCCATAAATCAATGTTAATCACCATAACAAAATCCTAGCATATTACATACTCTATTTTATGTTACTGCTACTATATCAATGTAATTTATATAGGATTTGTTAGACAGGGTAAAGCACTGATCCCAAAGGACTTATTTCAGTTTCAGCCCTAGAGTACAGAACAAAAAATAGTTTGTAACATAATATGCAGAACAAAGACAGCAATTGTGCAAACAGGGAAAAGGCAAAAATATATACATAAACTTGAATAAATTGTCTTCCATGTGGCAGGACGGAGTATGATCTCATTTCATTTCTTCAGTCTGTTTTTAATTCACAAGTAAAAAACATTTCTGGCTTTACTAACAAAGGGGCCTGAAACAAGTAAAAACATAAACTAGCTTTTGAGCTTGACATGGTCATCTACCCTTTTAAGAATCATACCTTATATATTATTATGTTGCCTTTCACACAGGTATTAAGAGGAAAATGTATTTGGATTAGCCCAATAACACACTTAGCAAAGAAAATAAGAGACACTGAGTCTACTTTAATTTGTCAATTTCATAAAAATACTTAAAATATTGTGATGAAGGCATGCTAGTGTGTATGATAATTAGATTATGGATAACTGAGGGATTACTATTAGAGTCTGCAACTATCTGTCATTCATTTCTGGCCAAGGAAAGATTAATTTTTAATATTTACACACACAGTATTCTAGAGAACTTGAATCCTGAAAAATTATTCTGGCTGATTTAAACAACAGGAGCAGAGAAGGAAGAAAACACACACACACACACACACACACACACACACACACACACACACACACACACCTAATAACACAACAGACTGTTGCAATTTGAATTGTTGCAGGCTATTGCTATATTAGTTTCCTGTCTGAACAAATGACTGGGAGGCAGAAATATGCATTTATTCTTTCTACAGATTGAATATAATCATGATAAGCCAAGTTTTTCAGACTAACAATCCTCCATGCATCAATGCCGTGTTGAACATGTTGTTACCATTGAAACAGTGTTTAACGTTTGAATTAAGGTAACCTTTTTTCTTTAATATAGAAATAGTTCTTGTTGTTTCAATGCTTAATACAGAAAAAAAACTGAAGTGGCTGTTTTCATTGGTAAGGAGCTTGTGCAGTAGAATGTTTTTCTGGGAGTTATATGAAAATATATCCATAAAATCTGCATTTCGGGTAGTTTTGAGCTGCAGATTGTTTTTAGACCTATGCATTACTATACTTATAGAAAATATCTATTTTAAGTATTATGACCGACTGATATGAATGAGCAAATGCAGTCATGCCACTGTATAAAAGGAAATTTATATGATGTAATCTGTGGTCTATTTACTGTCACTCAGTCATTTGTCTTCTAGCCCAAAGAAATTTCAGGAGTTCTGCAAAATGATGTATATGAGTAAATGGAAGCAATTGCAATGACTTCAGATTCTTGACTGTTATCCATCCATCTGTTGCTGTTTTCTGTCCAAGTAACATGACGTGTGAACCCTTTAGTATTACACTTTAGTGTTCTCTCTTCTTATTTTGTTCTTCTGTTTTCTGTCATGAGTAATCATACCACTCAACTCTATACATTTTCATAGAATGTCCAGATTTTGGCCTAATATGTATGGTTCATTTTTTATAAAATTGTAGTTTTCTGGCAAATTAGTGGTAAATCATTAAAGATTGAAGTTAGAAAATAATGACAGACATTTGAGTTTCAGACTTCACATCCCTTGGAAAAATTCATACTAATTCAAAACCTGTTGCTCTATCAACTTTCTAAGTTTGTAAGAGCAACATTTAAAACTTGTCCATATTTTTTGGGTCTTTGTTCCACTTTTATTTATGGCTTTGCCCAGATTTCTTGTTCTAAGAGGTTGAGAGGTATGGTGAGTATGGTTCTTTTATTACTTTTATAACTGCTTTTTTCAACACACATTCTGCATCTTTCTTGTTATAATAATGTTTAGGTAAGAAATTAACTGATAAAATGATTTACTAAACTGTGAAACCAAAATTCTACAAATCATGAAAATACAACTGATGCAGCTAAAGTGTAATTCTCTCAAGTTGTGATCTCATACTTGAACAAACATTGGTGATGTCTACTCTAATTAACATACACTGACGTATGCACATAGGATATGGGAAGACAACTATTCAATGCAAAGTGCTGTGGGGGTGGGTTTAGTATGCATCTCTGTTCCTTGGCTCAAGATTTATGGATATCACATTTATTACTGTTTGACGGCTGTATCTGCATACAATTTGTCATGACAAATGCTAAATAATCACAGCATCCTTAATGTTGCAGCTGCTCTGTAATTGCTCACCACTCATTTCCTTATGCAAAAAGCTATCCTTTAAGGTGCACTTCTTAAAGTGATAGTATAATGTGTACAAACAGCTGTGTAAATGACCTAATCAGCACTTTCCTTACTAACTTTTCAGTCATACTGGTAAATCATTTAGGCATCTGGTTTGGAACTTTGTTGACTTTGAAGCATATTACACTTAGCACTGCCTTTAAATTCTGCAAACTTCTGCCAGAATGAGATATTCCAGCTCCCCCTGGTCCTGAACAAGAATGCATGTGTCTAAACAGTCTGAAAAAACAAATAAAATGTTTTCTTTTTTGGTCTGTCTACAATGGATGTTCAAACTTGCCTATAAATTCAGGGTTATATGATATTATATATCAAAATAGTTAACAAGCATGGCTAACTTGTCATTTGTTGGATGCACAAGGTCATAGATTGTATTATTTTTTATTATTTTGTTTTTATATTGGCGGCACACTCAGCCAATCAGGTACTGTTGCAAGAGATCTAGGCACTCTTGTTAATAATTCCTTATCATGTGACAATCATGTCTCCAGAGGAGTCCAGAAAGCCTTCTATTTGGCTCATCTGATTTCAAAAGACATCTCCTCTAGATCCAAGAAAGTCTTAATTCCTCTTTCATCCTATCTCATCAGACCTATTTTTGGATGTAATGCACTTTTTGACATGCGTTTGTCTTAACTCAGAAAGTGGTCTGAAAAGTCATATTTATCAGGACGATTAGATTGACCTCCCTCTGTACTTAAGTCCCTTATCAGCTCCCCTAATGAGAGCTGTGTGTAGCCTTTTGAGCCTTGGAAGATCCAACCCTGTTTTCTTTCAAGATCCAACTCTCTTTGGAGTCTTATTCTTCACAAAACAAATGGCACCTCAAACACTCATTTAAAGGAATTAAACATTTATTAACAGATAAATAATAAACAATGGCATGAAATATTCTGATCCCAACATACCTATCACTTCTGAAACAAACTTCTACTATATATCAGGAAAATAGCACTCTTGTTACTTTCAGGGTAAATATAAATAATTGGATGGAGAGCTTCCAGTTCTACCATGGTCTATCTTGTCTTACCCTCCTTCAAACAGGTGCAAACTTTTGAATAGGGGTTTTTAGCTAGGAATGTGATGATGTGCAAACTAACGGCCAAGTACTTACCTGTGAACCTGAACATGAACCTATTTATTAGCTACAGCTAAACACTGATTAAAAGAGGAGGGGTTGGTATAATAGTTAAGGTCTCTACCTTAGAATACAAGATACAAGTGTTGATTCTGTCTTCTGATAATAAACCCTTTTCAGGTTCAACAAAGAAAGATAGGCATAAGAATGTGTCCAATAGGCATAAGAAGATATGAAATAGATATAACACAGTTAACATTCTTGAATCAATAAGTTTTGAGAAGCACAACAAAGACTACATTGAGTTAAGATAACATTCAGACATGTTTCAATTAGATCCAGTGGTTCAGGATGGATATAGTATAATCCCCATTAAGAAATTAGTTACAATAAAAATAAAAATGGCCCTTCAGTGTATTGTGTTCTATAATGGTGCATATATTTGAATGCTGGACTTCCCAGTACAATATATCCAGTATGTAAAAATAAAGCGAAGAGAGAGGAAGTACAAGGAAGTAAAGTTGTAAAGCCAGGAGATGTATAAAATGGAAGGGATGATTACAGAAGGGATGAGGGTCATATACACATATGAGGAATAAGAGAAAAGTGAAGTAGGTACTGTAAGAGGTGTGAAATTTTAGGGACAGAAAGAGGGTATGTGGCAGATTATGCAGAAACAGAATAACCAAAAACGGAAGATCAAGTGTACTAGTAAACCAAAAAAGCACCTTGAATCCCAGCTAGAGTAGGCACACAGTTTAATAAGCCGAACAGTTCACATAAACACTCAATACAGTAACGCTGAAAATAATGCCCATACGTTTTCGTCCAAGACTTCATCAGATAATGAATATCCATTCAAAAAACCACTTAAATACTCATCAACCAATTTAAATTTAAATTAACCAATGATAAAATCTTTTGAATAAATAAATTAATGCATTGAAATGTGTATAAAATGAATAAAACACTATTGCACCATTACAAATTGATATGTTGAAACTCAGTGACATCCTGTTAAAATTGCATGTTACATATACTAATAAATAACAAATAAATATATTATAAAAAGTTATAAAAAATATACACACACATAACACACATATGAACACATCTATATATATATATATATATATATATATATATATATATATATGAATATATATACACACACACAGTAATAGTTCCCTCTACTGGCCATACAATTTATTGCACTCATTTCTCATAGTTTTGCAGATCTCATTTTTAGCACCGGGGTGAGGGAGATCATATCATTTAAACCAGGGGACTTACTGGCTTCCAAAACAATTTGCCAGTATAATTCCCTGTATTCCACCAAAGTCTCCCACATCCCACCCCTAGGATCTGTGGGTACTACTTCTAATATAAAAAATTGAAATTCTGCTTCTGAGCATACTTTAGTATGTTTGTACAAAGAATTTGTTTCACATTTAGTTCGAATATCATAAGTATGCATAAATAAATTCTCTGTTTAATTTTTCTTTCGCTCTTACCTACATAAAAGGCGTCACATTTTTTACATAGGACTAAATAAATAATCTCTTTAGTGCAACAATTTGCAAATGTTTGTAAAGTCAATTTTTTGTTATTCCTAGCCCGTAAATTAATTGAATCACCTGTAATAAGATAGGAACAATAACTACATGAACCATATTTGTGTACACCATTCTTTTTACCACTATCTCTACCATTCAGATTTTTCCTACTACCCCTTTCAAAAATATCCTTTAAGCTGTTACCTTTCCTATAGGTATATATTATGTCCCTTTGAAAAATATGACTTAAATCAGAGATCTTTGAAAAATTATTCCACTCTTTGTTAATAATTTTTCTTATCATTCCTGATTGTCCATCGTATGTGGTAATGATACCCGAGGTATAATCGTCATTTAAACCACATGTATCAGCTTCGTGTACATTCTGAATTTCAATATTTTCAATTTTACCCAAAATGGGAGCAAACCTTTCCTTTCTACCATCCATAACCTCCTTATGAATGTTGTCAATAAGTTCCTCTGGGTAGCCTCTGTTCAAAAACATACCCTTCAAAATCTTACATTCATTGATGTAAGTGAGATCATCAGAGGTCATCCTACACAATCGCACAAATTGCCCCTTTAGGACACTTCTTTTTTGGTGTGGTGGATGTGAACTCAAGTAATGTAGGTAGGAATTTGAGAAGGTTTCTTTTCTAAATATTTTAGATGTAAAACCTTTTCCTGTTTTCACTATATTTACATCAAGATAATTTAATTTTTCTACTGTAAATTTGTGTAAATCTCAGAAATTCAGTAGTACCATTTAAATATTCCACAAATTTCCTGAATTCATCCTCAGTATCCTTCCACAAAAAACACAGGTCATCTAGAAATCTGCTGTATAACTTCCACTTGTTCTTATATATGGAATTCAAAACAAATCTATTCTCCCAATATGCCATTATAATATTGGCATATGTGGGGGCACAATGTGCCCGCATAGCCACACCTCTGATTTGTTTAAAATACTCGCCTTGAAAAAAAATAAAATTATTTTTCAATACAATGTCCATCAATAATAAAACAGTTCTAAAGTCATTGTGTTTCAGAAGTTTGGAATTAACTAACATTTCCTCAAACCATTCCAGGCCTGTATCATGAGGTATACTTGTGAACAGCTCAATTACATCCAGTGTACCAAAACCCTTTGTTTCACTAACCAGAGAATCATTGAGACTCCTTAAAAGTTGCCAGGAATCCCTTAAAATAACAGAGTTATTGGTAACTAGCTTTTTTACCTTCTGGTCTATGAATTTTGCTAAAGGTGCTGTAACTGAACCCTCGGATGAAACTATTACTCTCAAAGGTGGATCATGTACATCTTTATGTACCTTCGGTATCCCAAAAATGGAAGGTATTCTAGGTTTTTCCACATGTAAATATCTAAATGTACTTAGATCTATGACCCCATCTATTAATAGGTCATTTAATATAACATAAATTTTCTTATACGCCACATTTATTTCATTGATGGATATTCTGGCATACTTAGTAGAATCGTTTAAAATTTCAAACATTTTGCTCTCGTACATTATGTGGTCCATCAATACAACGCCCCCACCCTTGTCAGG
>NC_056737.1:1289442292-1289467292 GCF_019279795.1 Protopterus annectens
TCATTAAATCTTATAATTTCCTACACGTCTGAGCAATGCATTCAATACCACAGTGTAACTCTTAAACTCAGGCTTTTTCCCCCCTCCTACTGCCTTTTAGTCCCCCTTTCCTTACATATCCTACTTCTTCCTCTGCATTTGAATCTGTCACATATTTGTTGTATTTGCCCTTGCCATACTGTTGGGTTAATGTGCGCAAGCTTCAGCATTTAAATACTAACAGTAACACCGTCAATCCTGATACTTCTATTTTCTTACTCATTTGTTTCCCACTGGCCCATTTCCCAGAACTCCCTTTACTGTGTTAACTCCTTCCGGTTTTCCTCATAGTCTTCTGTACTGTTACTCCTAAAAATGTTTCCATTCGAGGTTGCGTGTTGTACCCCTTCACATATCAATTTTATTAATGATTTCTTCAGATGACACATCAAGTCTGATTCCTTTTCAGGCTCCTAAAAAAATCTTCAGCATCTGGAGTAACACTCCCTCTACATCTTACAAAACTAAAATAGAGTCACCTGCAAACCAGTTTGCACTACTCTTTTTTTGTCCCATTCCCTAGCATTCTATCTGTCTAATTATTCTCTGTGCCACTATAATCAAGTATTGTCAGGCTCTGGATTGCATTGCATAAGTGGAAATTCCTTAAGATTCCAAGAGCAGGCTAAGTTATTTCTTAACACTTATTTCACTGAATTGCACTTCTGAAACGCTTATAACTGTGCTATACAGTTGATCTACTATATTTTTTGCACTGTTATAAAGCTTTTTTATTGTTTCACTGCATTTATGTACTGTTTTAAACTGTTTTAAAACTACTTAACTGTAAACTGCTTTTTCATACTGAGAGTTGTATTTTCTGTTTGTGATTGCTCTATCCAAACCTTTATGTGCCTTTTTGTCTGTTAAAAGCATTCTCTAGCCTGCTCCTTGATCTGTTTAAAACTTTCATTTAGTGGCTACAGCAAGGAACTGTAATTTTAATTTTTTCCCACTCACCCTCCCTAGTGTTGTGTGTTTTTATACTTGGTGGCTTTGCAGTTGCCCGCCCATACTGTTTATTTGATCTGTGACACTTCTCCCAGTCTACTGTCATTAGTTCACTCAATCTAATAGAGAACATTTGTGAGGGCCAACCCACTCAGATTCTTAAAGTTGAATTAACTTCTGTTCCAGCTTTCTCCATTTCCACTTTACTGGAAAAAAAATTCTAAGCTTGCTTCCCCCCTTTCCTGTGGCAGGTCAGATACAGATTTGCTGTGTCCAGGACTGTTTGTGAGCTCCTAAGCCCCCCCCCCCCACTTAACTGGGGTTAAACTAGTCCTGGCGCTAATTAAGTCTGTTTTTCAAAATTTCCCTTGCAACTAGCCAGCTTTTTAGTTTTAGCACTCATCTGCTTCTTTGATCTCAGCACTTGTTCAGAACTCATTGTAAGCACTAAATAAGTTACAAATTACTACAGCACTCAACTTTCCTCACTTGTCTAGAGGAAAACAGTTTTTAGTACTTAATAAATAAGCACCTGTTCAGGCATGTCTAAAGGTCAGCTCCCGGTGTTTTCTCCTGTCTACCTGATGAATCTGGGCATCTTGAGACAATGCAGCAACTGCCTCATGTACACAGACAACCCTCTCCTCCTACAACCCAACACTACGACCTTTTAGAGATGCACTTATATAGCCAAACTGGAAGCAAAGCTCTCTTTACCAAAGAAAGGCCTAGACAGTCAAGAGAAGAAGGTAAACACTTGCACCGCACCACACTCATCACATAGTCCCTCAAAACCTACACCACCAAAACACACACACAGAACCAAAAAACACACACTTACATTCACGGAGGCTCTCTGTACTAGTCTGCCCAAAGAACAGAGACCTCCAAAGCAGAAATACAAGCAACCTCCACCCCCCAACACAACCCAAATGACACATAGTCCACATACTCAGTGTGCCACTCAACTACAGCCCATAAGGCATAACGTACCCAACATTCTAGTCATAGGTGACTCTATAGTCAGGCACACTGATGTTACACTCACCAGGCTAAACAAGGAAAAAGTTACTGTCAGCTGCCTCTCAGGTGCCAGGATCTGCCACATAATGCATGCACTCAGGTCACTCCACAACAAGTATAAATATGACTCTGTCATAGTCCATGTTGGTGTGAAGGACCTGAGACGTACCTCCCTGGACTACATGAAAAGAGACATGGAGGAGCTCTCTGATCTTGTAGCCCAGGCCAGTATGACCCTAGCCCTGAGTAGCATCCTGCCATCACCCAGAATGACACCACAGTACAAGGACAAAATGATTGACTTTAACAACTGGCTAAGCTTCTGGTGTCATTCTAAGGGAATCCAGTATCTGTCTGCCTGGGATGACATGATCGACAGACCACGCTGCTTTGCCAGAGATGGCCTGCACCTGTCACCCTTGGGATTCTGGTTTCTGGCAAAGGCTCTTGCCACCCTTATAGTGCCTTTTTTAGGCAAGGTTCAAACGACAAATTCACCACTGTAACAGGTACAAGCAAGCAAAATCTGACGGTAACGCTACTCAATGCTAGAAGTCTAAACCTCAAAATGCACTCACTCGAGACACTCCTTAAAATGGAGAACATTGACATCTGTGCAGTGACAGAGACCTGGTTCAAAGCTCCAGAGAGCACCCCTGCATTACCAGGCTATAAATCATACCACACCTTTCGGACACCAAACCCGGACCGAAACACTAAAGGTGGAGGCATGTCCATATTCATTAAGGATATCCACACCTCCAAGCTAGTTGCTCAGCATAATGCATCCAAGATTATCCAAGTTCAACTAACTCTGGGCAAAACCGCAATCCAGATTGTAGCTTGCTACAGACCCCCCACCATGCCCCAGGATTCCCACTCCTCTTTTCTGGATACACTGGAAAATATTAAGGTACAAACCAACACTCTAATAATGGGTGATTTCAACTACCCTACCATTAACTGGGAAACTACTCATGTACCAACTCTTTTGCTCAACGTTTTCCGGAAATCATCAATTCCAACGCTTTGGATCAACTTATCCACACCCCCTCCAGAGGCAGCAATATCCCAGACCTGGTCATCACCAACATGGGTGACCGGTGTTCCACACCAGAGGTCAGCTCCTCGTTTGTCAGATCCGACCACAAGCTAATCACCCTAGACATCCACATCCCGCTCCCACCCCCCATTAGGAAAACAACCGTAAAAAATTTCTCCAAAGTCAACTTCACGCTTCTTAAGACAGAAGTGGCAAACTTCATGACACCCATGCAGATGGACAATAGAGGTACGACTGCTGAATCCTACACAAATGCACTTTATAAGCACTTACATGAGTGCATGGATCGTGCTATCCCTAACAGAACCAAGATGCTATCCTCCAAAAAAAGAAAGCGAATCTGGTGGACTTCTGCCATAAACAAACTCTACAACAGAAGAAAGAAACTGTTGCAAAAAAGAGTAAAATCCCACGATTGGAGGAACTCCCTGGTCAGCCTCAGTAAGAAGCTGAGATCCCTCATAAAATCCTCCAAAGCTAGTTATGAAAACAAAATTGTCACTGATTCTAAAGACAACCACAAAGCATTCTATAGCTATGTTAAAAATTTCAATGGCAACACTTAGATCTGCTCTGAGTTACAGCACAATGACACTAAATATACAGAACCAACTGATATTGCCAACATCCTGGCAGATAGGTTCAGTGCTAACTTTACCCCCCTCTCACCCCCTAAAGGGCCCATCTTTATACCGGAAGAATGCAAAGTTCCTGTAATCACAACTGCACAGGTAAAAACTTCACTCTCCAAAGCCAAGAACACAGCATCCATGGGACCTGACAACATTCCAGGCTGCCTTCCACATGAACTATAGAATGAACTGGCACCCCACCATGTTCAATCATAGCCTCACCTCAGGCTTTGCGCCCATTGAATGGCGCACTGTGACAGTTATCCCACTCCACAAAGGGGGGGCCACAACAGACCCTGGGAACTACTGCCCCATTAGCCTGACGAGCCTCGTCTGCAAGGCCATGGAACGTATCATCATGGAACTCATAAACAAAGACATTGGAGATCTCCAAATCCTGGACTCCACACAGTTTGGGTTTGTAAAAGGCAGATCATGTCTCCTAAACCTGATAGACTTCTTTGAAGTAGTCATCAAGGCCATGGATGAGGGTAAGGTGGTTCACACAGCCTATCTAGATCTCGCCAAGGCGTTCAACACCATCCCCCTCTCTGGAATTATAGATAAACTCACTAAACTAGTTATAAATCCCTATGTCACAAGATGGGTTGCCAACTGGCTTACTGAAAGAACCCACACTGTGAAAGTGGCAGACTCCAAATCAGACTTCAGACCAGTGACAAGTGGAGTACCGCAGGGTTCAGTCCTGGGTCCTCTCCTGTTTGGTATCTACTTCTCTGAAGTACAGGCTAACACAGAATGTCTTTGGCTAACTAAATTTGCAGATGACTGCAAACTAGGAGCCATAATTGAAACTCCTAATGATGTGGACATCCTACAAAAGGGCCTCATTGAGACAGATGCCTGGTGTCAAAGACATGGTCTCAAGCTCAATGCCAAAAAGTGCATTGTCATCCCCTTTGGTAAAAATTCTGTACCCATGAACTACCACATAGGCGATAGTCTACTTAACACCGAAAGTGTGAAAAGAGACCTTGGGACACAGGCAGACAGTAGTCTCTCCTTTGATAATCACATCGCCAAAGTGGTCAGGAAATCCTTCTACATGGCACACTTCATCACAAAAGGTTTCTCATCCAGAAAAAAAGAGGTCATTGTTCCCCTCTACTCATCACTCATTAGACCCATTATAGAGTACAATGCCCCTTTTGGTATGTACCTCACAAGACATCTACAACAACTGGAAAGGCCGCAAAAATGCCTCACAAAGAGGATTACTGGCCTCAAACAGATGCCTTACGCAGACCATCTCAAAAACTCCAGTTTTACTCCATCGCATATCGCCTACTCAGAGGTGATCTCTGCCTAACATGTAAAGCTATGTCAAACCCAGAGCTGTTGGACATGCTCCACTTAAAGAAATCCCAATCCCTCCGAGCTACATGCTCGAGAGACCTAAACCTTGTCACCACAATAAACAGAACATGCTGGAGGGATAGATTCCTGTCCCAGAGACTTCCCATACTCTGGAACAGACTACCTATCTATGTCAAACAGAGCTCCTCATTAGCACTCTTCAAGAAAATCTTGATGATTGGATGGGTAATAGGAAATTCACCACGGGGATCACTTCTGTAGTTCTGCTTGACAGGGGCACAGGAAAATAATTTTCTTGGGTGGCGAAAGCCAGGGTACATTTTTGGCTAGGCTTGTATAGGCCCTAGGGCCAATAGCCTAGTACCTACCTATGAACCTATAAGATACCAAGAGATAGCAGATGCTCCTGTCTTTTTCCTCTGCCTTGATCACCATATTTGGGAAAACATCATTTACCCTGATTTGGACATTTTTAATGTAACTCTCTAAAAATCCTTATAGTCCTTTCTTTTCCCAACACTTGATTCAGAGTTATCATCATAAAGTCCCAACTTACTGAATACATTTCTTCTGAATACTGCTTTGGTCCTTTATCTTTTTCCTCATACAATTAAGAATAATCTCTATTCACCTTATGATGACATACCTTTCACAAAACCCACTCTTCAGTAACTTTGATAACAGAGAATCTAACTTAGCTGCTAATGTTCTAATCACATTTTTGCATCATTATGCATAAAACTTTGGTCTATAATTTGCCAGCCCCCCCTTCCCCCTTTCCCCTTATATAACACCAGTTGTTATATCTACAATATTCATTCTGACACTCTTTCTTCTTCTCTTCTTCACCTAGTCTGTTAAGCAAATTTGCCAAACACCTCTCCAGCTACATGCTTACCAAACTGTAATACTCAGCTGGAAAGCCATCTGTACAACCTGCTTTTTCTTTTTTCATATGTCTAATCACCCAACCATGTTTTTGTTCTCAGCTATATATGCATCTCTTTCTTGACTCGTTATCCAACCTGCTTACCTGTTTAGGCACATATATTCCATGTAACTATTTTTATATGATTTTCCCAGTGTGGAAATTGTTTCCTCAAACATTTCATTGGAATGTCAGTGGCTCAGCAGGTAGCACAGCTGTCTTCAGCTGTGGAAGATCAGAAGGCTGTAGGTTCAATTCCCACACCAGGTACTTGGATTCATTTTCCAGTGCTGACACTCTAGTACAGTATAAGAAGGTAATGCTGTACTCCTTAGCATGCTGCCTTTGCGTGAGCCATAAATCTGACATGCCATCTACCTGAGTTGGGCAGCATAGTGGTGTAGTGGTTAATGTTGCCAACTCACAGCAAGAGTTTCTATGATTTGATTTTCAGCTGATGTGCCTTCTGTGTGGAGTCTGCATATCCTCTCTGCATTCATGTGGGTTTCCACCAGGTTCTCAGGTTTCCTCCCACATTCAAAAAACATGCAGTAAGTGGATTGGACACTCTAAATTGGCCCTATGTGTGAGAGTGTGTGTGTTGCTCCCTCTGAGGAGGCTGGGCCTTGGTCTAGCAACCTGAGCTCATAAAACCAGTACTAGCTGCATAAACAATGACCGCTGAAAGGTACTTGTTGCCCAATGTACCACATGGTATGTAAACAGGAGAGATAGAGAGAGAGCTCTATCTGAGTTAGTGTAAGTCAGGTGGATGTAAAAGATGCCAAGGCACTTATACAAAATGAGAGGGAAAAATCCCCAGTGACCTGGTAATATTTCCCCTTGTCAATTGGGTCTCCCCTGAAAAGAGGACACAGACCAACCTAGTGAGACTAACCTGGCCAATGAAAGCATACATAAAAAATGTGCTAAACAAACTTCTAATGTTGAGATTTTATATATCTTGTGTGGGTTTGAGCTGTCATATGACTACTGTTCTTTTGACCTACTTTTAAAGTTCTTTAATATCTTAGATATTTTTGTGAAACAGTAATAAGGATTAAGCTCACAGGTAGTTACTAGGATTGCTGTCCAGGAGACCCTTAAGAAGCCTGGCTGAAATTTCCAACTTCCCCAAAACACTGCCTTGTTAAATGACTTGCTCATATTCACACAGTAGGTAAATAGATTAAATCCTTGAACCCTTGGCACAAGAACTGTTGAAGTAACAAATCAGAACTTTAGTCCTCTGTGCTACCTACCAGACTGCTACGTTTTTGTCAGTTTTTTCTTCTTTGTTTTTGTTTTATTTGTTTTATAGTAGAAGGTTTAAAATTAGATAGTTTAGGTTTCATGTAACATAATTTTCTGATTGACTATTTGCATTTTTATTGTATTTGTTTTTAATTCCAGTACTGCATCTTTGATTTATGTTATATAAAGTGCTTCAGAGGCTTATTAGTGTACGGATTTTGTGTGAACATGTGAAGTTTCTTTAATTTTTAATTTTGTTCTTAAGTGTCACTGGGCCTTGGTTACTGTTACTTTTTATGATGTGTACTCACACAGTTGAAGAAGCAAATAACCACCCACAGCACAACCGAAAGAAACAAATAACCCCCAGCACAGTAATAATAATAAACTTAATTTTTTGGAATTCTTGAAGTTGGATTTGTTGTTCTAGTAGTTGAAGAAGTGCAGAGTGGAGATAAATATTTAATGATAGCAACAAATAAAAATAACTACAATCTCTGGCTGATACCATTACTGGTATGCAGTGTTAGTTTAAATTTAGGTGCATGCACATATATTTACGGATATAGATACAGGGGAGCCTAGCCAACCGTTGAACCCACCAAATGTCAATCAGCAAATGATAGACACCAAATACTCAGAGAAAAAAAAACACACTGATACACAAAAGATAAAAAAAAACACAAAAACATTTGTTGCAGTCCCTCACATCTCCTGCTAATTATATATACCAACTCTGAGACTGCATTACAGTGGGAAAAGGTCATAATTCCTGATCCAAACCGCACTGCAATCTCATTGTAAAAAAAGCTGGTAAGGTTCAATCAGCTGATTTTTGATCAGCTCTAATGGCCTTTTCAATCATCAGTACAGACGCACATTTGAACCCAAATAGAACACACATATCCAGATGCATACACGCATGCACACACTTACCATATACTCAGACAAAACACAACAGGATGCCAAACTGCCAAAAGTGATGTATAAATTGCTGCTGCTGGTGCAAAGAGTTTTACTGATGAAGTGCTAAACAGACTTGGGTTGGGATTCCTGCAAGACAGCTCAAAGATAATGGTTACTGATCTGAAAGATATAATGAGATGCAAACCCATGTACATGCATGGAACTGCAGTGAGGCTTTATCAGCTCTCCTGGACACTACTGTAGATGTGTTCACTTAGCATGGCAGTACTTTGCACAACTGTGTTCAGTGCTGTAATGCACAAATATGCATGTACAAGAAAAAGGCACATACACACACACACACACACACACACACACACACACACACACACACACACACACCTGCATACATGCAGATACACACAACCATGCAAATATACACCCATTTACACACAGGTATTGATACATGTATATGTATTAGTGTATTTATGTGTGTGAGTGTATTTATGTGTGTGATGATGTGAGGTATTGCCATCTATGCCATGGAGAATAGGGCAATGCATGTGTAAGATATGCCAGCATAGTTAGCTGGAGTTTTGTAAATACTTTTTTGTCATTTCACTGTCAAACATATCAACAGCATTATTATAACTGATTAAATGTATATGATCAAACAAAGAATTCTGGAAGGGAAAGGTAGAAGTTTTTAAAATCATTCTATAATTTTTAAATACTGCAGTAGACCTTAGCAAGGCTCTAAATGTATATTGTACCAGAGTCAGGTGATCAAATGTAATGCCATTCTATAACCAGCACTGAGAGGATGGAACTCTCACAGCAGCTTCTTTTGTTTCTTTGGAATTTCTGGAAATACAGTAAGATTAGTTAAGTAGTGTTTTCGGCATCTGTTTGAATCTGTCCAACTGTGTTACTTTCATTTCTCCTGTGATTGAAACACTGGTGTTTATTGTGTTTAGATATTTTATATTCTCGTGTTTTCTATTTTATTATTTATTATTAAATATTTTTATAACTTTCATTTTGGCTGGTCTTTTAGAGAATACTTTTAACATCATGAGAGCATTTGTGTTTATTTTAGTGACACCTTGGCCACTCCAAACAGCCTGGCTGCTTTGGTTCCACTCTACCATTTATGTTAGCATTGATTTTAATCAGTATTTTTATATACCCTTGTAAGACCCTGATAGTGGTTGACTGGAGGCAGCATAGTTACCCTATAGTCTGGGCAGAAGGGGTACAGTTAGTAAATCTGTACCAGCCCTTCCCAAGAGTGTGTTTGTGTGAAAAATAAAATACCCAGGTGTGGGTGTGTCAGCTACATGTAACTTGGACACAGTGCTCAAACTGAGCCTTGTTTGGAATCTGGAGAGACAGAGTGTCCAGTCCCAGGTCTGGTGTGTGTTCCCTGTGTGCTGTGGGTGAAACTGCATGATGCAGAGAACTGAATCTGAAAATGCTGTGTAAGCTCATTCCTATTTTTAGTGACTGTCTTTCACTGGTGTCTGTGGTGAGGATTGGGGCTCCTTGATTACTGGCCTGGGGTAAAGAGAGGCTGTCACATATTGTTGGTAGAGTGGTGGGAATATTAATTGAACTTCAGCAGCCTGTGGGCAGTTGTCACAGAAGGGGTGTGTACTCTTAACAGCCGCAAGGTAAACATTCAGAGTTTCATTTTCTCAGCAGTTTTATTTATTTTTGATTAGTTTAGTTTAATCAGGAGAAACAGGCAAAGATGTCGGCAGAGGACTATGGTAAGCTGAAAAAGATCCAGTTGGCCAAGGTGTGTAAAGCCAAAGGACTAGTGCATGCTAACTGGATTAAAGAGGAAATTATTTCAGCCTTAATCACAGCTGCAGCATAGACAAGTGACCAGGGAGACAACCAGTCTGGTGTTGGGGATGTGCAGTCTTCAGAAACAGAACAGTTCTCCTTTTCCTCAGAGGGCTTAAAAATCTGTCTGAAGTTAAACGGACTTGAACTGGAGGCAAAACATTTGGAGGCTAAAGAAAAGGAGAAGCAGCATCAGCATGAACTGGAGGCCAAACGTTGGGAAGACCAAAGAAAATGAGAGACTGTAGCAATTGGTGACTGAACAAAAAGAGAAGCAGTGGCAACATGAGAGGGAGATGTTGACTGTTCATCAGGGTCATGGAGGTAATGGGTAATGGAATAACTGGACCCCAGAAGCAACAAAGGTCAATAAACTTCTTCCACAATTTACAGAAGGGGATGACTGATAGGTTCATAGGTTCATAGGTTCATACTAGGCTATCTGCCCTAGGGCATTTATAAGCCTAGCCAGAGTGTGTGTGGCTTTCACCACCCCTTAGGATGAGAATACTATACCCATTAATTTGCTGTGCTTCTGTCCAGCAGTGATACAGAGATGATTCCCGGGGTAAACCTACGATCTCCCATCCACTCGTCAAGATTTCTCTTGAACAGAGTCAGTGAGGGGCTCTGCCTTACATTGACTGGGATTCTGTTCCATAGTGTAGGGAGTCTCTGGGTGATGAATCTGTCCCTCCAGCACGTCCTATTTATATCCGTGTTGAGGTTTAAGTCTCTTGCTCTCGTGGCTCTGGTGGATTTGGATTTTTTGAGGTGGAGCATGTCCATTAATTCTGGGTTGGACATGGCCTTGTATGTCAGGCACAGATCACCTCTGAGCAGACGGTATGCGACTGAATAGAGCTGGAGTTTCTTCAGTCGGGCATCGTATGACATATGTTTGAGCCCCTTTATCCTTTTGGTGAGGAACTTTTGGGGTCTTTCCAACTGCTGCAGGTGTCGGGTAAGGTACATTCCGAATGGGGCATTGTACTCAATCATTGGTCTGATAAGTGAAGAGTACAGGGGTATAATGACCTCTCCTGATCTGGATGTGAATCCCTTCATGATCAGGTGGGCAATGTAGAAGGTCTTCCTAACCACTTTGGCAATGTGAGTGTCAAAAGAGAGGTTACTGTCAACTTGGGTCCCCAGGTCCCTGATAACTTCTTCCGTGTTTAATGGATTACCACCTATGTGGTAATTAGGGGTTACCTTGTTTTTCCCAAAGGGTATGACTATACATTTTTTGGCATTTTGCTTAAGGCCATGGCTCTGGCACCAGTTATCCATTTCTATGAGACCTTTCTGGAGGATGTCTGTGTCTGATGGAGTGTCAATTATGGTTCCCAGTTTGCAGTCATCTGCAAAGTTTGTCAACCACAATCCCCCTATGTTTGCCTGCACTTCAGAAAAATAAATGCCGAACAAGAGGGGGCCCAGGACTGAGCCCTGTGGGACACCGCTCGTGACCGGCTTAGAGTCTGACATGGCACCAGCAACTCTAACCCTGTGTGTTCTGTCCTTGAGCCAGTTTGCAACCCATCTTGTGACATATGGGTTTACATCTAAGCTGGTGAGCTTTTCTATGATAGTTTTATTTATATATTTGAATGAGTATGCAAACTGTATAATGTTGACTGAGCTCTGGGTACAGTTCCTGACCCCCTTACTCCATGGTAAATATGCAACTGCTGTTTCTAAATTGTATGATACTGATTGTTTAAACTATGATAGAGTGAAATAATGTTTATTGAACTGTTACAAGTTAACACCTGAAGCTTATAGAAAAAAAGTTTTGTGAGCATAGACCAAGGCAGATGAAAGTGTATGTGATTATTTTGCTGAGTTAAATACTTATTTTCATAAGTGGGTGAGTGAGTGTCAGGTCACCACTTTTGAAAGACAGGTGAGGGAACAAGCCCTTATTACTTTGCCTGAGGACATGCAAATCTGGTTGGCAGACCAGGAGTATAACTCTGCAGATGAGATAGGGATAAAAGAGGATCTCTACTAAGCAAGCAGGGCATTACTGCACAAGAAGGGGATACCCAGTGCTGCACATGGACATAAGAGAACCCATGGTGGGCAGCCTAAATCATCCCAACCGAGTATACCAGTAACAGGGGGAGGCACTAATTCAGGTAGACAGCCAGGATCAGGAGTTAGATATTTTAAATGTAACCAGATGGGCCATGTAGCATAAAAATGTCCACTGAAGCAAGGTGGGGAACAAAAGGTGAGGGAGCCAGCAAGTGGGAATAAACAGTGTGCTGGTAGTAATCTGTCTGGAGACAACAGGTGTACCAAACTATCACTGGAGTTTGTATCCTGTCTTAGTGGATGGAAGACAGGCCACTGCTAAGAGATAGACAGCCTCTGACATCACCATTGTGAAGCCGGCAGTGGTTAAAGAGGAGCAGTACTCGCCTGGGCAGTCCACTCCAATCAGAGCTTTAGGAGTGACCCCATTCCAAATGCCTTTGACCAGAGTTCACTTTGACTGGGAGGGTGAAAAAGGAAGCAAGCAGGTAGCTGTGTTTGAAGATATTCCTGTAGAAATCTTGACAGGAAATGATTTTGATAATGCAGTACCTTGTGTGCATGCAGTTACATTCACTCAGGGTTGGAGACAGGCATGTAGGTCTGATAGCCTGGAGGAGACTCAGACAGATCCCACACCTGAAGCTGTGGCTGGTCATGTGGCTATTTCAGGGAGCGAACTACCTTGTAACAGTAAGCATGAAAGTGAGCCACAGCTGCTGGTAGCTACTGATGTTCCCATGGACAAGGGTGACTGCAAGGATAGAGGAAAGTGGCAGTTCCCAGGCTGACAGTGAGGCATCACTGTCAGAAGATGATAGGCTTCCTGTGGTAGGGGAGGTAAAAATGGTTACAAAGAAGGAGTTGAGACAGGCTCAGCTTTTGGATCCTATTTTATGAGACTTGAGGGAGGTAGCTAACAAGGCACCTGATGCGCAAGGAAAAAGGGAGTCTGTATACTGGAACAAAGGGTTACTCTATAGCGAGTGGACCCTTGAAGGAGGGGTAGAGGGTGAAGTAATAAAGCATTTGGTAGTGGCCAGAGCCTACCCTCTGGCACTTCGAGCCATAGCCCATGACATTCCTTTTGCAGATCATATGGGCATAAAGAGTATCAAAAGACATATTCTGCAGAACTTCTAATGGCGTAGGATTGCAAAGGATGTAGCAGGTATTATAAGCCCTGTGAGCAGTGCCAAAAGGTAGGCAGGGAATGGGATAAGGTCAAATATCCATTGATGCCTTTGTCTGTGATTGAGAAGCCATTTCAGAAGGTAGCTATTGATATTGTGGGTCTCTTAGTACCCCAAGTTCCACAGGGAAGATGTATATCCTGGTGGTAGTAGATTATGCTACTAGATACCCTGAGGCAGTAGCTCTGTCCCCCATTGAAGCAGAGAAGGTGGTAAATGCTTTGTTAGAGATTTTCAGCAGGGTAGGTTTCTCGAGAGAAATATTGACTGACAGAGGTGCCAATTTCATGTCAGACCTGCTGGCTTGTCTATGGAAGCATTGTGAGGTAAAGCACCTAATGATAACCCCCTACCATCCCAGACTAATGGTCTTGCAGAGAGGTTAAACTCTACACTAAAGACCATGTTATGGGCATTTGTAAAACAGTTTAAGAGAGAAAGGGGTTAATATTTGTTCCATCTATTGTTTGCATACAGAGAGGTACCCCAGGATTCCACAAGTTTTTCACCCTTTGAGTGGCTGTATGGGCATAGGATGAGGAAGGCTTTAGATTTGATTCATGATGAATGTCAGGGTGAGTGTGAATCCCAAAATGAGCCTATTGTGTCATACGTTCTAAATCTCAGGACAAGATTTAGGGAGCTCATGGGCTAGGCCCAGGAGCACCTGGCAGGAACCCAACAGCAAAAAAGGTCTGGTGTGACAGGAATGCTCAAGCCTAAGAGTATGCTGTAGGGCAGCAGGTATGGGTGCTCATTCCTGTCAGACACAATAAGCTGCAGGCAGCTTGGGAGCAAACCCTTAGAAGTGGTAAGGAAGGTCAGTGATGTTAATTATATGGTAAACCTGATAGGCAGGAGGCACGAGCACAAATTGTACCATGTTAACATGATGAAGCCTTACCATGATAGGGAGGCTCTGGTGCTGAGTATTTGTAGTGGATGGCAGGAGGAGTCGGAGGGGATCTGGTGACTGATCTCCTCAGTGAGGCTCAGACTGTCACCTCTATGGAAGTGGTAGCAATATCTCAGCAGCTATCCCCTACCCAGGCTGCAGAAATCTGAGCAGTTTTGCAGGACTTCGGGGACATGTTCACTGGGAAACCTGGGTGCACCCACCTGGTGCAGCACCATATGGATACAGGACCCCAAAGGCCTATCAAGCAGGCTCCTTATAGAGTTCCTAAGCAAGTCAGAAAGACTCTGAGAGAGGAAATACAGGAAATGTTGGAACTGGGGGTAACCATGAGTTCAGCAGTTCCTGGGCCTTCCCAGTGGTGCTGGTACAAAGAAATATGGTAGCATTGGATTCTGCAGGGACTACAGAAAACTAAACAATCACACAGAGCCAGATGTTTACCCCGTGCCTAAGACAGACAAAACTTTAGAGTAGCTGGGTGGGGCTAAGTATCTGACCAGTATTGATCTGACCAAGACCTACTGACAGGTGCCCTTGACTCCCATCACTAGAGAAGGGTCAGCCTTTGTAACTCCTTTTGGATTATACAAGTTCACAAAGACACCCTTTGGGGTGGAAAATGCCCCAGTAACCTTCCAGAGGCTGGTAAACCATATTCTAGCTGGAGGAGGTAACTGTGCCCTTGCTTACCTATATGATACTGCCATCTACAGCCATTCATGGAAAGAGTGCCTTCAGCATGTCAGGGAGGTCCTAAGTAGACTGAAAAGGGCGGGGTTGACCATTAAGCCCAGTAAGTGGCAGGTGGGTATGGCACAGGTCTCTTACCTGGAATATAGAGTGGTAAGTGGTGAGATTAGGCGAACCTGCCAAAGTAGAAGTTATTCAGGCATGCCCTGTTCCTGTTACAAAAAACAGGTGAAAGCATTCTTGGGGACAGTGGGGTGTTATAGAAAGTTTGTTCCCAATTATAGTACAATAGCAGCTCCCCTCACAACCTGACAAGAAAAAATAGGCCAGATAAAGTAGTCTGGACCCCAGCCTGCAAGCAGGCATTCCAAAAGCTTAAAGGGGATTTGGGAGGACCCCATGTGTTAGCCAGTCCAGATTACAGCAAAGAACTTGTTGTGCAGGTGGATGATTCAAATGATGGGATGGGGGCTGTACTCAGCTAAATTTCCTCAGAGGGAGAAGAGCACCCAGTTGTATATCTCAGCCATAGACTCCAGCCCAGGGAAGAATGCTATGCAGCTGTAGAAAAAGAATGCCTAACCATACTATGGGCACTCAGAAACTTCAGCCTTATCTGTATGGAAGGAAATTCACTGTGGTTACAGACCACAGTCCCTTAACATGGCTACATAGTGTCAGCCAGCAAAATGCCAAGTTATTAATGTGGAGCCTAGGATTGCAGGCATATGACATGAGAGTACAGCACCATATTGTAGTCAGCAATGCCAATGCAGATGGAGTCTTAAGACAGGGTATTGGCTGATTTGTTCCCAGACAAGCCCATTTCTCTCAAGCAATGTTTTTTCCAGTGTCATTTGAAAAACTAGCTTGAATCTTCAAAGGGGGGAGAGACGTAATGATGTAAGGTATTGCCATCTGTGCCTGGGAGAATAGGGCAGGCCATGTGTAATATATACCAGCATAGATAGCTGGAGTTTTGTAAATAGTTTTGTGTCATCTCACTGCACAATGACTTGTACAGATGTGTGTGTTAAAAATGTATCAACAGTGTTATTACAACTAATTAAATATATATGTTCAAGCAAAGAATTCTGAAAAAGAAGAGTAGAAGATTTTAAAATTGTTCTATAATTTTCAAGTACTGCAACAGATCTTAGCAAACCTCTAAATGTATATTGTACCAGAGTCAGGTTATCAAATGTGATATCATTCTATAATCAGCACTGAGAGGATAGTGCTCTCATAGCAGCTTGATTTGTTTTCTTTTATTTGGAACCTGATATAAAGATCTATGCCAGTTATCATAGTTAGTTGATCAGTTGAGTTAGTTCAATTCAGTTAGTTTGAAACAAAACTAATAAAACAACACACCACCACAGAATAAATGTTCCTGTGGTGTAAAAAGTAAAAATTAAGTATATTTATTAGTATGCATTTATTTATTTATGTATTTATGAATAATTTATACATATGTTTTATTTATATGTAAAGTATTATTTATGGTAGTTAATTATATTAATTATATATATACTTTAGATTAACGTGATACATGCATTCTTAGGATTGTTTTTATGAGATATAGTACAGTTTATATATATCTACATCTATAAGTAAGGAAATGATGTCAGCATAAGCATTTTTTGTTGAACTGATGAATTATTCATGAGGAGACTTATTTAAGAGAGATTGGGTCTCTGTATTCATTTGCATTTGATTGGTCTGATGAAGCCTTATTGGTGAAAGCGCTTACCAAGTTTTATTAATAAAAGTGTTTGTTTTATATGTTGGTGTACTTAGTAGCATTGTCTTTGTATCAGAAGATGTGTATTCAAATTTTGAGGAGAATTCCTAACTAGCCGTGGTTTGTTCCAGTGGATGTTCTATATCATTTACTTCAGTTAGTTTGAAGCTCATCACCTTGCCTTGTGGAAGTAACCATCTCAGTATCTCATCTGCTTTGCTGTATTAATTAAGTTATCTAGGGAAAAGTTATTCTTTAGACAGTCAGGAAATACAGTGAGATTAGTTAAGTAGTGTTTTTCTGCATCTGTTTGAATCTGTCCAACTGTTTTATTTTTATTTCTCCTATGATTGAAACTCTGGTGTTTATTGCACTTTCATATTTAGTATTCTCATGTTTTCTATTTTATTATTTATTATTAAATATTTGTATACCTTTCATTGTGACTGGTCTTTTAGAAAATACTTTTAAGGTCTTGAGAGTAGCTGTGCATATTTTAGTGACACCTTGGCCACTCTGAAAATCCTGGGTGCTTTGATTACACTTTTTCATTTATGTTAGTATTGATTTTACTCGGTAAATTAGATACCCTTGTAAGAGCCTGAGAGTGGTTGACTGGTGACAGCATAGTTATCTTAGAGCGAAACAGAGCATGAAAATACCAAAATCTTCAGTGGGAATATCCAATAACTGAATCAGTTCACGGGTGTAAAATACTCAGCAATAAAAACTTTATTAGACAAGCGCTTTCGCTATAGATAGCTTCTTCAGGTCTATTTTAAAACTAATCAATCAAAGTTGCTCTATATATATGATTGACACTGAGTTGAAAGTTCATTGTACAACCTCATTGCATATTTAAAAGGGTAAAACAAGCTATTATTTGTTGTCAGAGAAACTAATCTAAAATAAAAACATCAATCGTACATGTCCATTCACGTCACTATCATATATTCAGTAATAAAAGACATATATGTAGAATATATAAAATATATATAAAAAAGTATAAAAAAATATATATATATATTAAGTAACATGTCTATTGATGAAAAGAACACATCATTCAAAAAACACATAAATCTCATCACTTGTGTTTATATAAACACTATACAAGAACTATTAGTATATTTCATGAAGCCATGAGTGTGTATAGAGAGTAAAGAATGACAATAGTGAGACCTATATAAAACCTTCTTTAACTGATATATGTGTGTATATATATATAATATAACTATAAATATGGAAAAAATACATGAAAATGCATAGATGCATACAGGATACTCCAGATATTAAAACCTATAGTAGAATATATGAAGAATATCCTATAATGTCATTAACTAATATATATCCATATATGTGATACATAGAAGATATGGCTTGTATATTTATACTATTGTGAGGATTCTACTTAATCTTTCTATGTTTCCTTAATCGTGGTTTTATAGATGCTCTTTCATTTAAGCCTACCCCATTGTCTGTTCTTAAGCGTATGATCCAATCACTTTCCTTGCTTTCAGTATGACTTCTGATATCTCCCCCTCTTATACTGGTTGGTATAACTTCCAGTACTCTAAAGTGGAAGGTATGTGACATATCATTGTTCATGACATGTTTAGCTAAGGCATTGTTGGATGACCCTTTTCTGATGTTATAAATGTGTTCCCTAATTCGGTCTCTGAACTTCCTATTGGTTTTACCCACATAAAAGCTAGTACATACTTGGCATACCGCAAGATATACTATATTGCATGTCATGCAATTTGCTATAATGTCGGTCCTAAATGTTTGCCCTGTATCAGGATGTATAAATGTGGAGTCAGTATCTATGTACGAACAGAAATTACATTGACCACAAGGCATCGTATTGCCTTGGTCTAATTTTACATGTGTCTCATTAGAGTAACAAAGCATCCTTTTTAAATTCTTTTTATTTCTATACTGAAATTTCGGAATGTCACCAACTATATTCCTAATGTCATCATCGATCTGGAAAACAGTCCAAAATCTACTAATGATGTCCTTAACTTTATAATGATCTGATGTAAAAGTAGTGGTGAACTTGACAGTGGATGTTATGTTACTATTCTTTACCTGATTGTTTATGACTTCCTTTGGTCCAAAATATGGTACCGCACTAGTAGACCTCAGATCCAATAAATCTTGTAAATTTCTATTCACTTCATAGGTCTCATACCCTCTCTCCAATAATCTATCCTTCAAATTATCAAGTTCAGTGACAAAGCCTTCCTCTGTGGGATTGAGCCTGGGAGGCCCTTATTGCTTGTCCTCTGATGATATTTTTAAAAACAAAAGAATGGTGCATGCTTGATCTCATTAGCAGAGAGTTACTATAACAGTTCTTTCTAAATATACCTGTGTTAATTAACCCATTGGGTAGTCTCTCAATATATATGTCCAAGAACTCAATCTTGTTCACGAAATAATTCAAAGTAAATCTAAGGAAACTAGTTAGATTATTCATAGTCCCTAAGAAAAGTTCTAAATCATCTGCTGTCCCTTGCCACAAAATAAAAACGTCATCAACAAAATGTCGAAAAAACAGGACATATTGCATAAACGGGTCTGTCATGAATAATACACTCTCCTCCCACTGTGCC
This sequence comes from Protopterus annectens, assembly GCF_019279795.1. Classification (NCBI taxonomy): domain Eukaryota; kingdom Metazoa; phylum Chordata; order Ceratodontiformes; family Protopteridae; genus Protopterus; species Protopterus annectens. The sequence continues at coordinate 1,289,461,485 of NC_056737.1, forward strand.
AAGAACATATTTGCATAACTTATTCTGAAACCACACAAAAGACCAGTGAAAACAGCTCTACTTTCCAAAATAAGAATTTAATAAAAACCTTTTAGTTGTCTCTCCTCTCCTAGCGCCTCGGCTGCAAGCCTTTACAGAGTAAAAAAGTGAAGCTCACTCACACAGTCCTTTTATACAGCTGCCATATCAATTAACAATTCATTACATAATAAAATCAGTTCCTAATTGTTAAGCTAACAATTAACCCATGAAATTCTGCCAATTGCACTCTTTATTCATTCCTAAAGGCTGCAAAGTTTCATATTTCATTATTAAAATTGCTTCCTTTCTTTTTAAAATCTTTTTCAATACATTTTCATCTCCATGTCTGTTGTATACTTGTTCCAGAATTGTGACTTTCATATTGTCTATTATACCCCCATGTTCTGAATGAAAATGTTCTGCCACTGGACTGCTCATCTTCCTGTTTTTAACATCTCTAACATGTTCTTTTATTCTCTCAGCCAGACTTCTTTTAGTCTCCCCAATATAGCCTTTGCCACAAAAGCATTTTATAAGATATATAATCCCCCTGCTAGTGCAGTTAAATGTTCCTATAGTATTAAAACTTTTCCCCTTAATATCTTCAGCTTCTCTGATTATGTAAGGGCATATTGCACACTTTCCACAGGGAAAGTTCCCTTCCTTGTTATTGCACATGCTAGCTTCTGTGTTGGTCTCTCAAACCTGCCTCTTACTAAAAAATCTTTCAAACTTCTCCCTCTCTGGAAAGAAATAGTAAGCTCAACATTCACCAAAGAAGGTACCTCCCTTCTTGTCTTGTTCCAACTATTTTTTATCATTTCATTAAATACTTTAGAAAAAATAGTATATTTTGTGACAAAAAACATTTTTGAACATTCTCCCTTGTAATTTGTAACTACATGCTGACTATTTTTATCCTTGTTCCCATAATCTTGTTTTTTGCTACTTTTTCCAAATACTTTATTATAACTTAGTTTCACTTGATTTGGGTCATAACCTCTCTCCATGAATTTATTGCAAACCTTGTCACACTCTACTTCTGCTTCCCTAACATTGGTACATAGCCTTTTGACTCTTAACATTTCCCCATATGGGATAGATTTCAATGTATGTTCTGGGTGGCAGCTAGTAGCATGTACCATCCTACTCATTTGTTCGAACTTCCTATATATTTTAGCTTGAATTTTTTTGCCTACTTGCCCCTTCAAATTTATGTCCAAATAATTGATTTCTTCTCCCATTTGGATATCATCAAATTTGATTTTGTATTCATTGTTGTTCAAATATTGTATAAATACCTTCGCTTCCTCTCTATCACCCTTACAAATAAAAATCAAATCGTCGATAAAACGAAAATATTGTATTACATGACCCCTGAAAAAACTATTTCTGTAGACATGTTCCAACTCAAACAGTCCCATGAACAAATTGGCATACGCTGGGGCGAAGGCTGCCCCCATTGCAGTTTCCATTTTTTGTTTATATAATGTCCCATCAAATTCAAAAATGTTGTTAACTAAACAAAAATTTAACAACTCCATTATATACTGAGTCATTGGTGACTCTTTCAAAAAATATTGCACAGCCCTCAAACCCAGTTCATGGGTAATACTGGTATAAAGACTAACTACATCCACTGTGATGAAAAACATATCTTTTGTCCAGACTGTCTGTTTTATTTTATCCAGTAAATCATATGAATCCTTAATATATGAAGTTAACTTGGTTACCTCTCCTATTAATATTTCATGCAAAAGACTAGCCACCTTATGTGTAAAAGAACCCTTTGCTGATACTATAGGGCGGCCTGGGGGATGGAAAAAGTTTTTATGCAGTTTTGGGACACAAAAAAATTTTGCTATAGTACTATTTTTTATATACAGTTTATTATTTATGTCCCTAGCTGTAAAATAGCATAACCTTTCCACTTTCCTTAACAATTTATATAGTTCCTCTTGTGCCTGTTTAAGAATATTTTCCTGCACTTTACCATAAACTCCTTCATTCTTCAAATGTTCTAAACACATGTTATAATAGTCCTGTGCATTCAATATAACTAACTTGCCCCCCTTGTCTGATGGTTTAAACACTATATTTCTGTTCTGACTCATATCCTGTAATTTGCACCATTCTTCAAATTGTAACTCCTATTTTTCTTAATAATAGGTTTTAGTTCTCTCTCCACAAAAAACTGTGTCGCATTACTAAAGCGTTGTATATGTGCATTTTTACTAGTTGGGCAAAATGTATTATTTGCTTTAATCTTACTAAGGTCAAACAATGTATAAGCATTGCTTTCTGTTTCAGACTCACATGTAAAATAGTTGTCCTCACTTGTTACTGAATCACTTGAACTTTCTAAACAATCATCTTCCTTTTTTTGATTAAAGAAATATTCTTTTAAATACATTTTCCTTACCAGCTCAAGAATTTCTCCCTTAACTTCATAGAGTCTAGGTAACACTGTGGGTATGAATTTCAGTCCTTTCTCTAGGACATTCATTTCCACTGTGTTAAATTCATCCAAAGTCCAAGAACTCAATCTTGTTCACGGAATAATTCAAAGTAAATCTAAGGAAACTAGTTAGATTATTCATAGTCCCTAAGAAAAGTTCTAAATCATCTGCTGTCCCTTGCCACAAAATAAAAACGTCATCAACAAAATGTCGAAAAAACAGGACATATTGCATAAACGGGTCTGTCTTGAATAATACACTCTCCTCCCACTGTGCCAAGAACATATTTGCATAACTGTTGGCACACGGTGTGCCCATTGCAACACCGTCTACCTGCCTATAAATAACATCATCAAAAACAAAAATATTGTTGTCTAAAACTAATTCCAGAAAATGTAATATTAAATCTATCTCAACAATACTATAGTTAATATGTGTTTTCAAATGGTCAGAAATATAAGTGATGCCAAGGTCATTCGGTATGACAGTGAGTAGTGATTGGATATCAAGGGTAGCAAAAATACTTCCATCTAACCCAGCATGATGACTGACACAGTCATATAAATCAAGCAAAAACTGTTTGGAATCCCTCAGTACATAAATATTTTTATTCAAAATTGGTCTAAGGTTCTTCTCTATGTACACTGATAGCTGTTCCGTGACCCAGCCCCGCCCTGACACAATGGGACGCATGGGAGGGTCATCTGTATTCTTATGAATTTTGGGAAGACCATGCATAATGGGCAATAATGGTGCTTTGATTGTTAAATATCCATAGAGGTCTTCATCTATCAATTTACTCAAATAGAGATCAAATAATATATTACTAATCGATCTAATAATACTATTCATTGTGTCACTGGTCACAACTTCATAGAAGTTGTCACTCAGCATATTTTTCATTGCTGTGTAATAATGGTCAATATCCATGACCACTACCCTTCCTCCCTTATCTGCTGGTCTCACCACAATAGTTCTGTCTTTTTGTAAATTTTTCAAACTCACTCTTTCTCCCTGAGTTAAGTTATCTGCATAATGATATCTCCTGCTACTGTTCTCCTTATAATATTTATGTAGTTCATCCTCAGTGAGTCGTTGATACGTCTCTATAACTGGATGATTAATGGGAACATATTCACTCAATTTCTTGTATGTAAATTTCACATCCGCTTGAGCTTTATTGTCGCTATCTTTATAGATAAGCCTAAGCATAACATTCCTGCAAAACAGTTTCAAATCAACAACAGTTTCTGCAATACTACTTCTACCTTTGGGTATAAAATTCATTCCTTTACTTAGAAGAGTGATATCATCACTGGTTAATATTCTCTTAGACAGGTTATATACCTTAGATCAAGACAGACCCGTTTATGCAATATGTCCTGTTTTTTCAACGTTTTGTTGATGACGTTTTTATTTTGTGGCAAGGGACAGCAGATGATTTAGAACTTTTCTTAGGGACTATGAATAATCTAACTAGTTTCCTTAGATTTACTTTGAATTATTCCGTGAACAAGATTGAGTTCTTGGACTTATATATTGAGAGACTACCCAGTGGGTTAATTAACACAGGTATATTTAGAAAGAACTGTTATAGTAACTCTCTGCTAATGAGATCAAGCATGCACCCTTCTTTTGTTTTTAAAAATATCATCAGAGGACAAGCAATAAGAGCCTCCAGGCTCAATCCCACAGAGGAAGGCTTTGTCACTGAACTTGATAATTTGAAGGATAGATTATTGGAGAGAGGGTATGAGACCTATGAAGTGAATAGAAATTTACAAGATTTATTGGATCTGAGGTCTACTAGTGCGGCACCATATTTTGGACCAAAGGAAGTCATAAACAATCAGGTAAAGAATAGTAACATAACATCCACTGTCAAGTTCATCAATACTTTTACATCAGATCATTATAAAGGTAAGGACATCATTAGTAGATTTTGGACTGTTTTCCAGATCGATGATGACATTAGGAATATAGTTGGTGACATTCCGAAATTTCAGTATTGAAATAAAAAGAATTTAAAAAGGATGCTTTGTTACTCTAATGAGACACATGTAAATATAGACTGAGGCAATACGATGCCTTGTGGTCAATGTGATTTCTGTTCGTACATAGATACTGACTCCACATTTATACATCCTGATACAGGGCAAACATTTAGGACCGACATTATAGCAAATTGCATGACATGCAATATAGTATATCTTGCGGTATGCCAAGTATGTACTAGCTTTTACGTGGGTAAAACCAATAGGAAGTTCAGAGACCGAATTAGGGAACACATTTATAACATCAGAAAAGGGTCATCCAACAATGCCTTAGCTAAACATGTCATGAACAATGATATGTCACATACCTTCCGCTTTAGAGTACTGGAAGTTATACCAACCAGTATAAGAGGGGGAGATATCAGAAGTCATACTGAAAGCAAGGAAAGTGATTGGATCATACGCTTAAGGGCAGACAATGGGGTAGGCTTAAATGAAAGAGCATCTATAAAACCACGATTAAGGAAACGTAGAAAGATTAAGTAGAATCCTCACAATAGTATAAATATACAAGCCATATCTTCTATGTATCACATATATGGATATATATTAGTTAATGACATTATAGGATATTCTTCATATATTCTACTATAGGTTTTAATATTTGGAGTATCCTGTATGCATCTATGCATTTTCATGTATTTTTTCCATATTTATAGTTATATTATATATATATACACACATATATCAGTTAAAGAAGGTTTTATATAGGTCTCACTATTGTCTTTCTTTACTCTCTATACACACTCATGGCTTCATGAAATATACTAATAGTTCTTGTATAGTGTTTATATAAACACAAGTGATGAGATTTATGTGTTTTTTGAATGATGTGTTCTTTTCATCAATAGACATGTTACTTAATATATATATATATATTTTTTATACTTTTTTATATATATTTTATATATTCTACATATATGTCTTTTATTACTGAATATATGATAGTGACATGAATGGACATGTACAATTGATGTTTTTATTTCTCTGACAACAAATAATAGCTTGTTTTACCCTTTTAAATATGCAATGAGGTTGTACAATGAACTTTCAACTCAGTGTCAATCATATATATAGAGCAACTCTGATTGATTAGTTTTAAAATAGACCTGAAGAAACTATCTATAGCGAAAGCGCTTGTCTAATAAAGTTTTTATTGCTGAGTATTTTACACTCGTGGACTGATTCAGTTATTGGATATTCCCACTGAAGATTTTGGTATTTTCATGCTCTGTTTCGCTCTCTGCCTGCTGCGCATTGATTTTATTCCACAA
>NC_056737.1:1289469792-1289654792 GCF_019279795.1 Protopterus annectens
ATTATGTTCAGTGCTTATTTCAGTGCATTTTGTAGTAAAAATCTTCACTTGTATTAACTCTTAATATAATCATAGTTAGTGTGTTCATTTTAGCACCATCATAACTTAAACTAGCAAACCTTCTTTTTCTCCTTTCACTGTAAACTTCCTTCGCTAATTACCCACTATGTTACAGAAAAATTCAGTAAAGAAAAAAAAAAAAAAAATACTCTGCCACTTACTACTCCCCCTCTTTAGACCACAGTGTGTGATGTGTCTTTAAGAAGCATAGCAAACGATGAACATGTATGTATAAATAGCAGGCACATGTTATACCTAGTGCCATTTTGAAAGTGCAGCCAGAGAGTAAGCATGTGAGAATGAATGCAGCTAGTTGTACGTTACCTAATAAGCTTCAATCATAATGCGTTTGTACATAATAAAGCTGCTTGAACAGAACCCATAAAGACTCGTCTATTACATCCTGACTAGATGAGCAACATGGTGTCAGAACTGGGATTCCAGACATTGCGACATTGATATTTGGAGCCACAAGGTGCAGAGATGACATTGAAGGTAAACTAAGAGAAACAAGCATGAAAAAGAGCCAGAAAAGAACCAAAGGTAATGAAAACTTGCTCAAACAGTTTACTTTATAAAAAAGATAAACAGAGCTTTACAAGGGCTCAAACCACATTATTAAACAAGTGAGAGGCATAAAACATTTATTAATTAAGCAAAATGTTTAAGATTAAGATATTTGATAAAACGACTAGCAGAAAAGCAAAATGAGTATGTCTGAAGCAAAACAAATTTGCTTAAAGCAAAATGGGCATGTTTAGAGTAAAATGAGCACAAGAAAAGTACAATGGGCATGAAAAAAGATTAAACAAGCAAAACAAATTAATAAGAGTGAAAAGGACACATTAAGCATAAATAAAGCAAGACAACTGCATGTTTTTTGGCAAAGTGCTGTGTTTTGCCATAACTACAACTTATTGTATCAAGGGCATAACTACAGTTATTCAAAGTATTTCAAAGTATGTAAAAATGCTTACAGTGTGTGCTTATTACTGTGCTTGTATTCCAAAGAGTTTATTTTTGTGCAATGTGCAACTATTTCGTAAAGTACAAAGTACAACCATTTCAAAAAGTTTCTTATGCCGGGTGTGTCTATTTGCAAAGTACCTCCATTACAGAGTGTTTCTTACACTGTAAAGAATTGTCGAGCAAAGAACCACCATTTTGGGGAAGTTTCAGTGTGCCGTGTACTGTTTATTTGCAAAGTGTAGTTACTTCTAAATATTTCTTACTCTAAGCTTCTTCTGCCCAGTTCATTCACACAGTTTAGTTATTTGAAATGATTCTTAAAATTATGATAAATTACTTTTGCTGCTCAGTAATTTCAAGAGTGTTACAGTGCCCAAGAGACTTATTTCACAAAGTTCAGTTATTCAGAGGCTTGTTGTGCCATTGGGCCAAGTTACAAATACTGGCATAAAGTTTTGGCATATGTGTAGGTGTGTGTGTATTCGTGCTTATTTGCAAAACCCTTTACTGGTATATGTTAATATGGCAGATGCATTTCGAAAGCCCTCACCACTTGTATTTGATCAGAATATTGCAGAGAATTGGGGAATATTTAAGCAAGAGTACAATATTTTTATACAAGCAGCTTATTCTGACAAAGATGCACATACCAGGGCATTCATTTTGCTAAACCTAGCTGGGTCAGAGGCTATTGAGAGAGAGGGTTCATTTGTGTATCCACCAGCGGTATATGAGGGAGAAGGTGAAAATCATCATATAATTGTACAGGCTGAATCAAGAAAAGATCCCAAGTGTTTGTAGCGCAAATTCAGGGAAATGTGCAACCCCAGGAAATATTACATTAGAGAGACCTTTGTTTTACAGAAGAGATCAGAAGCAAAGGGAAACTGCTGTAGCTCATATTACTGACCTGAGAAACAAACCTAAAATGTGTCAGTTTGGTGACTTAAAAGACAAGTTAATAAAGGACAGGCTTGTGTGTGGTATTAATAGTGCCACTATGAGAAAGATTTTGCTTTGTGACAATGATTTAATGTTGAGTAAAGCAATTGAGATTTGTCAAATCCATGAAGTTACAGCAAGACACGCAAGTATGATTGCAGATGGTAAGAGCATGATTTCAGCAGGCTCCAGAGCAAATGTAGATAGCATGCAACATATGGCAAACAGAAACAGGCCTAAGCACATGGCAGCCATAGCCCCTGCTGGTTCATCAGGGAAATCATGTAGTTTTCCAGCAAGCTCTAAGAAAGGAGCATGCTCAGTACAGTACAAGTGTGAGTCAGCAAAACCCAAATCTAGCTTTATTGTCAACTGTCACAATTGTGGTACCAATCATGAGTCTAAAAGAGAAAAATGCTTAGCATTTGGTCAGTAATGCCACAAGTTTAAAAAATGGAACCATTTTCAAATGTTTTGCAAATCAAGTAAGCCTCACATGGTTACAAAGAAGGGTCACTCAAAAAAAGCAAATTTATCAAGTAGAATTGCAGAAGTCTACTTTCTATGTAGATGGTGTATCAGTAATTGGTGAACGGGTTGATGTAGTCGTTGTCAGCAAAGAACAAAGTGTTTTGTGCTGTCCAGATCAGTGGTAAATCCACCTAGCTCAAAATAGATACTGGTTCAAAGTGTAATGTATCAGCAGACACATTTGTTAATGTGAGAATTAATGAACAACTCAATGTGGCTAGTAGTGCAAAACTTGTTGCTTATGGAAGTGAAAAAATTCAAACCGAAATCTCAGTAGTGCTTTCATGTTAATTGGCTATGAACTGTTACAGCTTGTTATTCTATGTAGTTCAAAGACCTGTGCAGTCATTATTGGGTCTCAGCAACAGTTTAAGAAAGACTCTGCTTTCTTTTACCAAATAAGTTCATCATATAAGCATATATCCTAATTCCAATTTTTTTGAAACCATTTTCTTAGAGTATGCTGATGTTTTCAATGACAAGTTCGACAAACTTCCAGTTGTGTATTCTATGAAGTTAGACCCAGAGTCCAGTTCAGTAGTCAGACCAGTGAGAAAAGTTCCAATAACTATGCAAGATAAAGTCAAAGCTCAATTTGATAAAATGGTGCAGCAAGGTGCAATTTGTCGAGTTGCAGAACCAACTGAATGGGTGTTGTGCATGGTAGCATCACACAAGAAAGCCTCAGATGAAATCAGAATATATATTGACCCAAGAGATTTGACCAAAGCATTAAAGAGACAGCATCATCCAATACATACAGTTGAAGAGGTTGCAGCCCTAATATCGAATGCCACTGTTTTTTCTGTCTTGGATGCAAAAAGGTAATTTTGGCAAGTGATGCTTCATCACAAATCCTCATTACTGACCACTTGGTACCCCATTTGGCTGATGTAGATTCCCAAGGATGCCATTTAGAAAAAAAGTCTGCAAGTGAAGTTTTCCAACGTGCACTGGAGCAAATTTTTTCAGGTTATCCTTGTGCCATTATAGTAGATGATATATTGGTTAAAGGCAATGGTGAAGTGGAGCATGACAGAACCCTTAAGAGAGATCTAGACAGAGCATGTGCAGTGAATTTAAAGCTCAATCCTCTAAAGTGCAAATTCTGGCTACCAGAAGTTATATGTATAGGTCATTTATTTACCAGCACTGGCTTAAGATCAGACCCGTCTAAGCAAGCAGCTATTCTTGAGATGTCAATGCCAGATAATATTCAAGCTCCACAGACTTTCCTTGGTATGGTAAACTATTTAGGCAAGTTTATACCAGACTTCAGTGAGTTGACAGCAACTTTAAAAGAGCTAACATGCAAAAATGTTACATGGTCTTGGTTGGAACAGCACTAGAAGGCATTTGAAGACCTTAAGCAGTAAAATGCCGCCCCACCTACATTAGGATACTATGATGTCAATAAACCAGTCACTCTTTCCTGTGATGCTTCAAAATTTGGTCTTGGCACAGTTATTCCTCAGGAAGGCAGACCAGTAGCCTCTGCATCTAGAACACTTACCCAAACTGAGATGCAGTATGCTCAAATTGAGAAAGAACTGTTGGCAATAGTATTTGCATGTTCACAGCTTCATGATTATATCTATGGTTGAGATATTCAGACTGAAACTGACCACCGACCACTAGTTACTATTCTAAAGAAGCCTTTGCATTCAGCTCCAGAGAGATTACAAAGAATGATGCTCAAATTACAAAAGTACAACTTCAAAATGGTCTATACAAAAGGCAAACTTTTTTATCTGGCTGATACCTTATCCAGAGTGCCCAGAAATACAACAGAATAGCTTGACACAGAGAATTTTGACTTTGACGTAATGGCAGTGCGTAATTTTTCTACCACAAGATTTGATGAGCTGCGAGATCATACAAAGACTGATCCAATTTTGCAAAAGCTCAACCACTATTTTAATCTCAGATAACCGTCAAAGCAATCCAGTGTACCACCTGAAGTGCAAACCTATTTTCCTTACAGAGATGAGATGTTGATGGAAGATGGCATTATTTTCAAAAGTCCAAAAATTGTTGTTCCTGCTGTCTTATGACATGAATACATCCAGATTTTGTATTGTGGTCACCAGGTTCCAGTCTACCAAAAGAAGGGCAAGAGAGCTAGTATTTTGGCCTTCACTAGTAAAAGACATTGATAAAGTACTTTCTTCTTGTTCAGCATGCAATAGTACTAAACCGCATTTGCAAAGCGAGCACTTCAGCTAAGTCAAGTTCTTGAACTACCTTGGTCAACAGATGCCACTGACATATTCAAGTGGAACAATCAGCATTACTTAGCATTGGTAGACTTTTATTTGAACTGGTTTGAGATTGATTTACTACCTAATCTAACATCCACTACTGTTATTACCAAACTGAAACGTCATTTCTCAGACCATGGTAGCCCACATAAAGTTATTTCTGACAATGGTACTCAATTTACTAGTTTGTTATTACTGAAATTTGCAAGAGAAGAGAATGGAAAGGTCAAAGCATGACAATACCAATGTCTTTTTGAATTTACTTAATCTCAGAAACATACCCCGTGATAGGTTCATAGGTTCATAGGTAGATACTAGGCTATCTGCCCTAGGGCATTTATAAGCCTAGCCAGAGTGTATTTGGCTTCCGCCTCCCTATTAGATTAGCCTACTGTGCCTCTGTAAAGTAGGTGACAGAAGGTACCCTTTTAAGATTAGTTTACTGTGCCTCTGTCTAGCAGGGACACAGGAGAGATCCCAGGGGTGAATTTGCAATTTCCCATCCACGCGTCCAAATTTCGCTTGAAGATGATCAGCGAGGGGCTATGTCTAACATGAATTGGGATTCTATTTCAGAGTGAGGGGAGCCTCTGTGAAATGAATCTGTCCCTCCAGCATGTCCTATTTATTTTTGTGCTGAGGTTTAGGTCCCTGGAGTGTGTAGCTCTAAGGGACTTGGATTTTTTGAAGTGGAGCATGTCCATTAATTCTGGGTTTGACATGGCTTTGTACGTCAGGCATAGATCGCTTCTGAGTAGGCGGTAAGCAACTAAGTAGAGCTGGAGTTTCTTTAGTCAAGCTGCATAGGACATCTGTTTGTAGCCCATGATCCTCTTGGTGAGGTACTTTTGGGGTCTCTCCAGTTGCTGCAGGTGTCGGGTAAGGTACATCCCAAGAGGGGCATTGTATTCAATTATGGGCCTGATGAGTGACGAGTAGAGGGGCACAATGACCTCTCTTGATCTAGATGTGAACCCTTTCATGATAAGGTGGGCTATATAGAAAGTCTTTCTAACCACTTTGGCAACATGATTATCAAAGGAGAGATTACTATCTACGTTGGTCCCCAAATCTCTAATTACTTCTTCCGCACTTAATGGATTACCACCTATGTGGTAATTTGTGGGCACCTTGTTTTTCCCAAAGGGGATGACTATGCACTTTTTAGCATTTAGCTTGAGGCCGTGGTTCTGGCACCAAGCATCCGTCTCTGTGAGACCCTTATGGAGGATGCTTGTGTCAGCTGGAGATTTGATTATGGCCCCCAGTTTGCAGTCATCTGCGAACTTTGTCAGCCATAATCCCCCCATATTAGCCTGAACCTCAGAGAAGTATATACCGAACAAGGGAGGTCCCAGAACTGAGCCCTGTGGGACGCCACTTGTAACTGGTTTGGATTCGGACATGGCACCTGCAATTCTGACCATGTGGGTTCTATCTCTGAGCCAGTTTGCAACCCATCTTCTGATATAGGGGTTGATATTTAAGCTGGTAAGCTTATTTATGATGCCCAAGTGGGGTATTGTGTCAAAGACTTTTGCGAGGTCCAGGTAGGCTGTGTGGACTACTTTGCCCTCATCTATGGCTTTGGTAACTGTTTCAAAGAAATCAAATAGGTTTAAGAGGCAAGATCTTCCCTTAACAAAACCGAATTGGGTAGGGTCCAGTGTCTGGAGGCTCCCATTGTCTTTGTTTATGAATTCCATGATAATATGCTTCATAGCTTTACAGACCAGACTAGTCAGTCTTATGGGGCAATAGTTTCTGGGGTCTGTTGTGGCACCACCTTTGTGGAGTGGGACCACTGTAGCTGTACGCCATTCTTTGGGTACATATCCTCTAGTAAGGCTAAGTCTGAACAGTGACTTAATGTGAGGGTTCAGTTCTTCTTGGAGCTCATGTAAGACACAGCCTGGGACACCGTCCAGTCCCATAGATGCTGTGTTTTTTGCTTTAGAGAGGGCAGCTTTCACCTGTGCATCTGTGATGTCAGGGAGGTTACACTCAGTTGGGATAGGCGTTTGCTCCTTTGGGGGGGAAGGGGGGGAGAAGTTTGCGCTGAATCTGCCTGCCAGGATGTTGGCTATGTCTGTAGGTTCGGTATATTTTGTACCGTTATGCAACAATTCAGAGCATATCTGGGAGTTTCCACCCATGTTTCCGACATAACTAAAGGCCTTGTGATTATCTTTAGTGTCTAGGGCAATTTTTCTTTCGAAACTGGCCTTTGATGATTTTATGAGGATCGAAGTTTCTTGCTAATACTGATCAGAGATGCCTTCCCTTTTTGGGATTTTGCTCTGTCATGTAGTAGCTTCCTCCTTCTGTTGTATAGCTTATTTATGGCCGAGGTCCACCAGACAGGTCTCCTGTTTTTGGAGGAGTAAGTCTTGGTTTTATTTGGGATAGCACGATTCATGCATTCCTGCAGGTGCTCATAGAATGCATTTGTAAAGGACTCTGCAGATTGGGCTGTATTATCCTCTGGCCCAGGGGCTTTGAAGGATTCCACCTCAGCCTTGAGAAGTGCAAAGTTGGCTTTGGAGAAATTCTTTACAGTGATTTCCTTGGCTGGGGGTGGGGACGGGATATGGATGTCCAGGGAAATTTGTTTATGGTCTGATCTTACCAATGAGGGGTTTACCTCTGGTGTGGAACATAGAGTCCCCATGTTGGTGATGACCAGGTCCAATATGTTACTATCAAACAAAAATGGCTGTAGGTAAAACCAAGGTGTATAAAAACAAGAAGTAAGAACAAAAGAACTATGCACCAAGGTAGCACACAATAGCGTCTTTAATAAAATAAACAAAAGAAAACAGCGCTTACCACTGTTTTCTTTTGTTTATTTTATTAAAGATGCTATTGTGTGCTACCTTGGTGCATTGTTCTTTTGTTCTTAGGTCCAATATGTTGTTCCCTCTTGTGGGAGTGGTGACCAGTTGTTCCATTGCGTTAGAGTTTATAAATTCAAGGAACCGTTGGGCGAGGGTGTTTGGGCTTGAGTAGTTTTCCCAGTCAATGTTTGAGTAGTTGAAGTCACCCAATAACATAGTGTTTGGAGAGACCTTCATATTCTCCAGTGTTCTCAGGGATGCCAAGTGGGGTTCCTGTAACAGGGAGGGTGTTCTGTAGCAGGCTACAAACTGAAAGGCAGTTTTGCCCGCTGTTAGTTGCACATGGATGGTTTCCGATGCTTCGTGCAGTGCCACTAGGTGTAGGTATCTTTGATGAATATAGATACTCCCCCTCCTTTTGTGCTTCGGTCCGAGTTTTGGGGCCGAAACGCATGGTATGAGTTATAACCTGGTAGTGCTGGGGTGCTCTCAGGAGCCTTGAACCAGGTTTCTGTTACTGCACAGACATCGATTTTCTCCATACTGAGGAGAGTCTCGAGTGCGTGCATCTTGAGGTTTAGACTTCTGGCATTGAGTAGCATTACCTTTAGTTTTTTTATCTTTGGGTTGTTTATGGAGGTGGGTTTGTCCTTTGAGCCTTGCCTAAAAAAGGCACTATGGGGGTGGCAAGAGCCTTGGCCAGTATACGAAAGCTTAAGGGTGACAGGTGCAAGCTGTCCCTAGCGAAGCAACGTGGCTTGTCGAGCATGTGATGATATACTTAGCTCGCTTGCTCAGAGACTTCTACACAGGCAAACCAGAACATTGCCTATCAGTTCCAGTTCATTGATGCCTAAAGTTAAAAATAACATAACCATCAGAGCCCAATTATTCAAGAAGCATTCTACCCAGAAGTCCACTTATGATAAATTGAGCATATTTCTTCATCCATTAAAAGGAAAGACAGTGAGGATACAAATGGTGAAAGGTTTCGACCAGACTGGTCGAGTAACAGGTATATGTACCAAGCCGAGATCCTACTTCATAGAATCTGAAGGTGTGGAGTACAGGAGAAATTGCAGACATATCCTTCCTGTACCAGAATCTTTATCGCAGCATTGTTCCTGTGATACAGACTCTAGATCTCAGAGCAATTCAGACAATGTTCCTGTTCCAGAAAGTGTGCCTTACCTTCAGATTCCATTCCTGATGACATTCCCAATATTCCTAAGGCTGAACATTCAGCAGAACCAGTTCCAGTTGCTAAGTCTAATTCTCAGTTTTATGTGACATGATTTGGTTGCATGACCAGACCTGGTGTAAATATACAGCGACTTTATACATAGTTCTGTGTAAATGCATGACAAAAAAAAGCTATTTGCATTATTTGCATGTCAAATGATATTCTCAGCATCACATACTATTTCTCAAAGAGGAAGAATGTAGAGCTGAGTGTGTGATGTGTCTTTAAAACGCATAGCAAGTGATGACCGTGCATGTATAAATAGTGGGCATATGTTGTACCAAGTGGCATTTTGAAAGAGCAGCCAGAGAGTAAGCATCTGAGAATGAATGTAGCTAGTTTGCTTATAAGCTACCTAAGTTAAAGTTAATAAGGTTCAATCATAATGTGTTTGTACATAATAAAGCTGTTTGAACAGAACACACAAAGATTCATCTATTACATCCTGACTAGATATGCGATACCCTCTACAGCCACTTTTGTGGAAAAAAAGAATTAGAGCTGTTTACATCCAGTAGTTTGATAAAGCCATATTCTCCCATGATTTATTGCAAGAGTCTGGTCAAATGCACAACTCATTTGTAAGTGGAGTTCTTTCATAAATTTGAACTTAGCTCAAAGTGTCATTTTATAGCCTATTCTTTCTACTTAACTTGCATTGACCCATTTGAATTAATGCTTAGGTATGAATTCACTTCATCCCTCACTTTTGTGATTACTGAACAGAAATGAGTATTTATTATTAGTGCCTCATCTGCATCACTATCTTTCCATATGTTGATCTATGTATTTATGGTTGGAATTTTTTCCTTAAGAGTTTCTTTATTTTTTAATAAACTTATGTACGGTCTTTATCAGCCTTTCTAGCAAGCTTTCAACACTGTCTTTTTATTTCATTACTTTTGCTGAAAAAATATATGTTTAATAATAATTGCAAAGTTAGATACACTTTTGGGTTACTGTAGTAACACATTATTTATGTTGCTCTTTGCTCTTCATTTTTCAATCGAGAGGATTATTCCACTGTTGTACTTTTGTAGGTCTATATGATTGATTATCAAGATTGTCTTTAATAAAATTGATTGCAATAGCACAAGGTTCATATTTTCTACTTTCATTAAATATAGTGAAATATTTGGGTCTATATTAGTTCCTCAAAATATGTATTTGTCGAATACGTATTCATCAACAGCTAAACAGAAAAATTCATTATTGCGAAGCACAGAATTTTTCCCAGAGTTAGGAACCACTGGCCCTCTAGCACTCTGTAATGGACACCACACTAAATCAAACCCACATAAGTGGGGGGCTGTGCCCCTCACACCCCCTTAACTATATATATACCAACTCAGAGATTGTACTATGGTGGGGAAAAAGTCAAAGTTGCGGTGATGGCCTAGTGGTTCCTAACCCTGGGAAAAATTCAGTGCTCCGCTGTAGTGAATTTCATTGTTTAGCTGTTGATGAATACATATTCAATTAATACGTATTTTGAGGAACTAATATAGACCACGTATTTTTGAGTTATGTTAATGACTGGCTTATTCTGATTCTAATTCCAAGGCTTATTCCAAGCCTTGTGATACATTTCATAATGTATTGATCATGTTTTCTTGTGGTAGATATTTACTGTTAGTAATATGGTCTCCGGTCTGATATTTTCATCCTCATTTAGGAACTTCAGGCATGGACCTTGAAGCAGAAACCAATCATGGCTTTATAAACAAGAGGAAGGGTATCACTTAGTAACCTCTAAGAAACAAAATGTAATGAGAAATCCTGAACCATCATTAATGTTTCAGTGAGTCTATACCTATGAAGCTTCTAAGAAATCATTTTACCATTTCGAACTGTTTGCAGCTGTTTGTGTAAAAGTTATAAAATGGAGCTTTTTATTCACTGGTGGGTTGGATCACTGAAATATAAATGGTCTTCCTGAAGGGATTAAATGTGCCTTTTAGAATTAAATTGACTGCAAAATACCCTTTTCTAACTTTAGATGATACACACTAGTCAAGATTTAAATTGTTTATAGTTTTTAAACTTTTAAAAATTGTTTCATTTTTTATGATAATTTATTTAATTTTGCCAATTATCATGCTGTTACATTTATTGACATGAAAAGCAGTGTCATTACTACTGCAAAAAATAGGTGGTTTTGTAGAGCATCATTAGTAACACTGGCATCTTTCTATGAAGTATTTATTTACCTAACCTGTAATCATCACCATATTTAGTTATCCAGACCACACTTTTCACTTTTATAACAGAGAAGAATATCCCATAAGGAAATGTACACAGTGAAGAGCATTCTGGGATATCACTGTTAACTTGCATTGGTATGGATATGTAATCTACCCCCCCCAAACTTTCTGCATTTTGTTGCTAAAAACAACATTTTCCCCATTGAGCTGCATGTGCATTGACATGTAATATATGCTACTTGTCAATTACTCCTTTAATCAAAGTAATCTTGAATGCTTTAGCAAGGTCAAGATGAACATTCTACACTGCAATTCCTTCATCAAGTCCTACCTTAACTCTTCAAAGAATATGACAAGATTTAAAATGCAACATACCCTTAAACCAGCCTATGCTGTTTCATGCCTGAGTTGTGTAATTTGGGTAAGATTTTGACTGTCTTTCTCCATGATTTTATAGAGATTAATACTCAGGTTGTTTGGGCTTACTGTGCCCCCCTCCCCCCCACATTTTGTGAATTGTTATGACTATAGGTCAATAATGCAGTCAGTTACTTACATTTAATTTTACATTACTGAAAGATTTCCTTAACTATGTATAGGAAGTCACCTGGTATGTTATTTGTTCTCATGGAATTTGAGCTTTTAATTTTATTTGTGGTGACAGTTATCAGATAGTCACATGAGTGTTTGTTCTTCTGTCTTTGGTATTCTGGCATGCACTTTAATGTACGTTTCCCAAACTTTATTATACTGCATATATCTGCATTTAGATCATTATTTTCATAGTTGTTGTAGGTTGCATCCAGTCCCTGCTGGAGTAGGCATGTGCTTATTAGGCAGAAGGCAAACATATTGTGTTTGCAGTCATCAGGAAACTTGGTCTTTCTATGGATATTGGTGACAACAGGTGGAACCCAAAAAAAAGATTGCAAAGATTAGGGCATTGAGAATTGACTGAGAACTGACTTTTCTGGCCTTCTATCAGGTGTCTTCTGTTGGTGAAGGCAGTTGGCTACCTAACCTTATTAGAAGACTGTTTTAGAGAGCCAGTCACCTGTGTACCAGATCATGTCAGCATTAACTCTGAACTTTCTGAGTTTATTTATTTACTGATCTTCAGAAACTGCAGCTGTCATAAAAAAAACTATACATCAAATGGAGAAACTACTTACCTATTTATCTAATCTAGAAATTACTTACCTCTCTAATCAAACCTTCCAGAAATTAGTTTGATGTCTAAGGTTCGAGGTAGCAGAAATGTACTCTTTAATTATATTTGAAAAGTGAAAGGGAACAAATTGCAGAAATAACATACTGTCAGTAACCAATAATGTGGTCACTCAGCCAGCCCTAGGACAGAGGCATGTAATAAGAAAAAAATGTTGCACAGACATCTGCAGTATGTTATAATCTATTATACTTAGGGGGAAATCTAGATGGACACTATTATAAAGGACCCTTATATAGCCATACATTGAAATCTGTCATTTGATCAACATTTCTCCAAAGCAGAAGGAATGCTTTCATGTGGCTCATATTTTTTTTTTCTTAGAATGATATCCAGAAAACCATGGGAGGTTATAGTTTCACATTACACTGCATTTATCTGGCAAATCAGTGAGTCAGATGGCTTTTTCTATATACTGTTAACAAAATTCCTTGTTCAGCTTGAAATAGTACAAAGTTTCATGACTAATAATAATAATAATAATAATAATAATGGATTTGGACACCAGACTTATTCTAAGAGGTTTAAGAAAGCATTATTGTTCAAAGAAATTCTGCAGATGTTAATAGGCATGTGTATACGCACTAAGTGAGACAGCTTTTGAACATTATGCTTCAGTATTATGGAGATGTGTAGACATCTCATAGATATTTAACAAGTCTTTCAATAAAGAGTATACATTGTCTGAGGTAACTGCCATCACAGTATCATAGTAGAATACACAAGGCTATCACTCCAAGGGGACTTATTAAATATAGCCATGCCTTCCAATAAAACTTGATAGGCACTGGTTCCCAAAGGATTTGTGGGAGTATATATATATAAATATATATATATATATATATATATATATATATATATATATATATATATATATATTTGGACATAGGTTGCTTAACATTTACAAGCTTTTTCTCTCAAACAGAGATACGTGTGCCAGACTAGGGGTATATTTATGGTTCCTTATCCACTGATTCAACTTTTGCTTGAATAAGTACAGGGATGAACTCTGCTTCAAATGGATGGGAAACCTGTTGCAGAGAAGGGGGAGAATTGAAACATATACCTAACATTCCAGCACATCCTGTTTATGTTGCAGGCAAAGTTTAGGTCCCTGCATCAGGTATTCCTTTTTTTTTCAAAACAGGTTTATTGTTTTAACATACAAGAGAAATATAATAACAATTTTATACAAGTAATTAAAAATAGATATGATTATAACATTCAACAAAACAACTAAAGTATTTACAAAGACATCCACTACAATCAGATCAATTAATTAAACTAAAATACCATGCTATTGAAATTAGGATTTTTTTAACAAATTTTCTAAATTATCCCATACAATATAATAAGATGTTTTTCTAGTTGTTCTTGACCTAATTGTGTTTATTTCCATATGGCACACTATATTCATAACATTTTTAAATTCATTGAACGAAGGAGGTGTATCTGAAATCCAATTTCTGGTTATTATTTTCCTAGCCACTGCTAGAATAGACCATAACAAGGGAAGCTTAACCTTTTTATCACTTTGAGGTACAGGTGTGTTGAATAATATAAGAGATTTAGAAATAATGAAATGATCTGTAAAAAGAGCCTGCAAAAATTCATTAATTGACTTCCAGTATTCTTTCAATTTTATACAGTCATAAAACATATGAGCCCAGTCAGCATTAATTTCTACTTTACATCTCTTACATAGATTATCTTTATTATTTATTTTATTCATCATCAAAGGTGTATAAAAAGATCTATGTAAAAATTTCCATGTATAAAGTCTCCAGACAATGGAAAACGTAGTTCTATAGGCAGATTCCAATATATATTGTTTATCTTGTTGATTTGGTGGGTCCCCATTAATAGAAGTTAAATAATTCCAGTATGTATCTACACTGTAAAAGTTTCTTGTCTGATAATTTTATGTATGTATGAAAGTTTACCTTTATCAGAAACTTTATGTTGTAAATTTAATATCAAGTAATCAATCAGTGTTGGAATAGATTCTTTAACTGTTATAGACATTAGATCTATTTTATTAATGAGATGTTGTCTAAAGGTCTGAACCTCTAACCCGCAAGTTTCTCTTAGATCAAATTCTTGTTTTAAGAAATCTAGATTTTTAACTTTATTATCAGATATCAACTGATACCAGTACTTTAGATCATTGTCTATAGCTAAATGAGTTCCTTCAGAAGTAGATGACAAAAGCATACCCTGAGTATACATTATAGGGAATATAATAAAATTCCATTCCCTATACTTAGGGTGCATGAATATAAAGTTACGATAACTAATAATAATATTTAATGGGTAACAAACCATATGTTTAGGTGTAATAGGTGAAGCACAAAATTCCTTTAGTAACCATAACATGGAGTTATTTACAATCATATTTTTATGTGTTAAGGAGATTTTCATGAAGTGCAGACTAATTAGCTCCCAATAATCTTTCCATTTTGCGATATATGACTGATCTATTAATAAAGTAATAACTTTTACAATAGAAGAGATAGTATATAAATTAAAGTCTGGAAAAGAAATACCCCCTTGAGACCAGCTATTAGTATGTTTCTTTAATGCAATCCTAGGTCTATTAGGTGCCCATAGGAAATTTAACATTAGTGTATTCAGTTTCTTGATAATTATTTTTGTAGGTGGAAGTATTATTGATTGTATTAAGTATAAAATCTTGGGGAATATTATCATTTTAATAATTGTAAGTCTCTCCTCCATAGTAAAAACATATTATTCCAGGTATTAAAAAGATTTTGTATATTAAGAAAACAGGTATTATAATTATTATATATAATAGATTTAATATCTTTAGATAGTATTATACCTAAATAAGTTATCTGACCTGAATTGGGTACATATTTAGTAAAATCACTAATGAGAATATTTTTTCGTGTATATATAGGTAGTATTTCAGTTTTTTCTTCATTGAATATTAAACCAGAAATACTTTTAAAATTCATCATTTATCAAATAGAGACTGCATAGAAGAATTAGATCCTGTTGATGTAATTAGAACATCATCTGCAAAAAGTTGAATTTTGGATGTTGTATTTTCATCTATTTCAAAACCCTCTATGTCAGTACTGTTTCTGATCAAATTAGCCCAAGGCTCCATTACTAAAGTGAATAATAGTGGAGAAAGTGGACATCCTTGTTTTGTACCTTTAAAAATGGGTATTTTTTGTGAAACATATGTTTCTACCTTAATATAAGCCAATGTTCCTTTGTATAAATGCTCAATTAGATTTACAAATGCATCTGAGAAGTTTGTGCACTTCAGTAAGGTAAACAGATAGTCCCAACTTACTGAATCAAATGCTGAACTTATATCAAGACTAATAAGTGTTAAATCTTTCTTTTCCTATTTGCAAAATCAATTAATGTTAAAGTTCTTCTTATATTATCAAAAGTATTTCTATTTACAATGAAGCCTGTCTGATCTATATCTATAATGCCGGGGATGATTGTCTTCAATCTATCAGCAAAAATACTCATAAACAGTTTATAATCAACATTAAGTAATGAGATGGGCCGATATGAAGTACATCTAGTTGGATCTTTATTAGGTTTTAAAATTGGTGAAATAAATGTATATTGCCAAGATGGGGGGGTTATTAACTCAGTTTGGACCAAAATAAAAACCTTATGTATTAATGAATATGTACTTTTAGAAAGGATTTTATATATCTCTGGTATAATACCATCATTACCCGGTGCTTTGTTTGATTTAAGCTTATTTATTTGTGTAATAACCTCTGTATATGAAATACTTTTGTCCAATAGTTTAATCTGTTGTTTATTAAGCTTGTTATTCATGTTTGTGGTTATAAACTCCTTTATTTTATCTTTAGGTTCCATGTTAATGTTATTATGGTTAATTTTGTGAAAGTGATTTCTAAATTCATCTAGTATTTCTGGTATACAAGAAACATTCTTCTTTTTCCTTAGAAAAAAGATTTCTTTGATATGGTTTTGTTTATTCAACCTTTTTGTTTTATTTTTAAGTCTATGTAAGTATTTGGGGCTTATTGAATAAGACAAAAACGTGTATTTCTCTAAAGTTATTTTAACTTTATGAGTTAAAATTTCTTTGTATTTCTCATTTAGTTTGTTTATTTCTTCAATAACTTTCTTGTCCATAATATTTTCTTTATTATTATGTTTATAAGAGTCTAGTTTACTTTGAATATCTAACAATTCCTTATCCCAAGATTTCCTTTTATTATTATACCATCTGATACTTTGTCCATATAGATATGATTTTAAGGCATCCCAAACATAGACAATGGAGACTTCAGGAGTATTATTTATGTCTAAAAAATGTTTTACTTCTGAAAGTATATATTCTTTATAGTCTTTTAGTTGAGTTAAGTATGATGGTATCCTTTTGATCTGAACATTATGAGTATTTTTATCATGAATTCAAAAACAATTGAATTATGATCAGATATAGGACATGAAATGATTTTGGAATTAATTAAATCTGCTACCATCTGGTTATAAATAAAGACCCTATCTATTTTTGAATAAGTTTTGTATCTGTTAGAAAAAAATGTGTATGGTAATGATTTTGAATCTATCTGATTATTAATATCATTCAAATGATAAGAATTAGCAAAATCATTTAAATGTTTTGCATTAGATGTAATTCTTCTTTTTCCTATAGTGGTAGTATCACTTTCATGTAGTATACAATTAAAGTCACCAGCTAAAATAATATCTCCTATAGAGAATGATATGATCTTATCAAGATGATGTTTCACTGTATTAATACCAATTCCAGGTATCCAATATACATTAATTAAAGTGTAAGTCTTCCCATTAATTTGTATTGTAACCATACAAAACATTCCTTTGTCATCCTGATAAGACTTAATGGTTTTAGGAATGGGCATACTTTTATTCCATAAAATAGCCACTCCTCTTTTTTCTGAGTGTGCTCTGAACTAACCAATACTGTATATTTGTTTGTGGCTAGTTTATCAATATCTTTTTTCAAGAGATGGGTTTCTTGCAGGAAGACTAAGTTGGCCATATGTAAATTAATGTATCTTATTAGGCTTGCCCTTTTACACGGATTATTCAATCCATTAATGTTTAAAGAAATTCCTTTTAAAGATGTCATTTGACATTTTTAAAACTTAAGAATCTTATGATCAAAATAGCAAATAACAACATAAGTAATGTTACATCTCCTCCTTTAGGTGTACCTTTAAATATAGCTGTATTTATTGAATCTCTTATGGGATTTTGTATAGGATTCAATTTTGTTTGTAGTGACAATGAGTGTACAAAATATATTGTGGATGTCAAAACTATATACATATAACAATGAACAAGTGAAAATAATGTAAGGATTAAACCTTGCATCCAGCCTGGAGTTAAAAACTCCAACTTAGAGTAGTATTTACCACTCAAGTTAACCCCCTACCCTAAGCAGCAGTACCTCAGCTACCACCTTATCAATTTAATACTGGTTATATTTAACTTAAATTAACAGCTTTCAATTCAATTATCTAGCAAGACAAGACTACACATTTGATAAAACAGCATCATATAAACTAAAATAAACTTTTTTTTTTTTTTTTTTAAACTATTCATACTACTATATACATCTATGTAATATAATACACTTGTATTCAAATAGCATTCAAATAATCTTGATATTAGGAACCAAGAGGAGAGAGAAATAAAAAGACATGAAAGAGGGAGAGAGTGAAAGAAAGAGAGAGAGAGAAAAAAAAAGGAAGGCATATTTACATATTAATTTATTCAAAGTATGTAAAAATAAGTTCTAACATTCATTTAAATCAAAATCTTTGGCTAATATGGTTCAGACATTACATATATTAAGATACATCTATTTTCTGTCATGTAAATGCAGTCAACAGCTTCCAAAAACCTTGAATTGCTTGTATATGAGCATTTTACTCATACTCATTATTGTCAATAGAATAAAATATTATATTTATAGAAATTGTTATAAATCATACTGCATAGTTATGCAAATTCTCAGAAACACTTGCATTATTGTAAAAAAGCCATCTGTATTTTGTATGTCTATACTACTGCTTTAAAATATATCACATGACAATTTCTTCCAGAATAGAGTTATAAAGTTATTTATGCTTGGCAATCAGATGAATTAAATGAGTTATAGTAATGTATATGTTTGGAACATAAGTTTTTAACACAGATTAGTATGCTGCAGTCAAGTAGATTTTCAAAAACACTTGAATAAATGTTTCATTTTCTATGCCTTCTAAAATAAGACATTTACTTACTACAAGAAACTGCATCATTTAAAATCATTATAACTGACATATTTTATGAATTATAACATAGATATTTAAGTAATTATATAAAATAACTCACATTTAAATGTTAAAGAGTTCATTTTCCTTCACATAGTCGCATTTGCATCAGTTCTACTTCCTGGTAGAGTGTTCTTCCTGAATCTGCGATGTGTCAGTGTGATATCTGGGTCAAAGTTCAAATTGACTGCTTTCAGCTTCTCTGTGAGAATTCTGAGAGTTGAAGCTTTTAAAACAACTCGAGGACACTGTTCATGAGGTAGCACACATCCCAGATTGTCTCCCTTAACATTTTGGTGGGAAACTTGTTAAAAACTAGTGACAAACATTCATTTAGCAGTGTAAATGCATCAAAACATGACAAAACCTTCGCAATGTATTTTACAGGTTATTACAGCCTCTATGTAAGTGAAATTAAGCCCAAAGTTATTAATAAGTAATAAAACTCAATATTTTTGTCTCAACTCAATTTTTATGCAAATCTTATTATTTACTGTGTCTATATGATCAAAAGCATTTCTATATATTAATATGAAAAAAAAAATAAAGAGAAAGAATAAAGAAAAGAAATAGAGAGTAGAAAATAAAAGAGTGTAAAGCAGAAATAAAAAAAATGTAAGAGAAAGCTATAAGAAGTATATACAATGGAATATTACTTACTGTTTATATTAATAGAGTTAAAAATAAAACATATTATTTACTATTATTTAGTTCTAATTATTATTAGTTAAAGCATGACAGATTATTTACAAACAAGCATAAGCAGTATAATCAAGAAAGTATAATTAGGAATAGCATTTGAAGAACATATAAACTTTTTACAAGGAATAAATATGTTATTATTCCATTTATCATATTTTCATTACTCTTCTCTCCTGCCCTCCCCACCCTTTACCCACTACATAATCTAAATAGAATGTCCTTGTTTAAACAAAGAAAAGAAGAAAAGGAGGAAAAAAAAAAAAAGAAAATGTTTCAAATTACTGACCTTACTTCTCTTTTTCAGAAAGAGAAACAAATTGAATAATAGCTTGTTATTAGTTCCTCAGATATTTTGACTGGTTATGAAACAAAACATTTCTTTGCACACAGAGAATAACTTTGATTAAATCTTTTTCAGAATATTTGTGGCTTTCTGGAAATGCAGGAACTATATTTAAAAAGATTAATAATGAAGTAAAATGATGAGAGAAAAAAAAGAAAAAAAAACATAGAACAAATCATTTGTTTTTTAGTCTCTTCTTCCTCTCTGAAGTCTTCCACAAAGTTTCAGTTGCCAGTCTCTTTAATGAAGGACTAGCCCATTCCATTTCCTCTATTTTATCCAAAATCTTATTTTTTTGATAAACAGTAAAGCAGAGTCTAAGTCATCAAAAATTTTAGGACCATCAGGAAGGAAGATTTTTAGCTTGGCAGGAAACAGAAGGTATGTTTTAAACTGTGCTTTTTTAAGCTCCCTTATTAGTGGCAGAAAAAACGTTTCTTTTAGCTATTACCAAGGAAGAATAGTCATTGTCAAAATGCACAGTTGTCTCATTAATCTTAACAGGAGCTTTAGCCCAAGCAGATTTAAGAACCATCTCTTTATCAAAAGATGATAGAAATCTAACTATAACTGATCTAGGATAGTTTTTGTTAGAGTTAGTATTAGCTATAGATCTATGTGCTCTTTCGATACCAAAAGAGAATGCTTCTGGTAAGTCTAAAGTTTTAGGGAGCCACGTTGTTAAAAAAGTAGTAATATTGTTACCTTCAATATTTTCTGGCAGTCCAAAAATCCTAATGTTATTGCGCCTAGATCTATTTTCCAGGTCATCCAGCTTTGTTTGTAAATGTGTATTTTGTTTCAGCAGAAACTCAATGTCAATTTCCTCTTCTTGGATTCTATTTTCCATGTCATTCACAGCTTCTTCTATGCCTGTCATCTAGATCTTCTGTTGTTGCAGGTCTATATGTAACAAGTCTATTTGTTTTGTAGTTTTTTCTATGAAGGTATCTATTTTAGTATCCATTTTATCCATCTTAGCAGTAAGTTGCTGGATTATAGTTATCAGAGACTGAAGTTCTTTCTTGATGCTGGAGTCTTGAGAATTTGTCTTACTGGAACTCATTTCAGACTGATAAACTGACAGGAAAATTTCCAAAGTGATTTCTGACAGGAATATTGTTAAAATTTCCTTTCTTTTTTAGATATAGTTCAAGAACTATATAAATCAAACATATTTAGAAAGAAAATTACTTCAAAAATTAATTTTTTAAGTAATTAATTCCTGTCAGTGTAATGAAATTGGTGGAGCTGAAGAAATCTGCTGCTATCCTGTGTTCATCCTTGTCCACGCCCCCTGCATCAGGTATTCCTGATGCTATTTATTTTACAGATATGCAATAAGAATATTAGGGCTGTATCAGAGGATGCTTTTGAGGGCAGGCATAGGTAACCTCCCAGAAGCCTATAGGATACTGAATAAAAGTATAAGGCTTTTAGGCAGTCCAAATAGAACTTGTTTACCACCCCATGTAG
Organism: Protopterus annectens; assembly: GCF_019279795.1. NCBI lineage: Eukaryota > Metazoa > Chordata > Ceratodontiformes > Protopteridae > Protopterus > Protopterus annectens. The sequence goes on from NC_056737.1 coordinate 1,289,490,921, forward strand.
GAATGTTTGAGGATGTTCCTGTTGTTGCATATGCCTGGGCAGGTACATACCAAAGGGGGCATTGTACTCAATGACTGATCTTATGAGAGCAGAGAAAAACATAATGATGACATGTTTAGATCTAGATGCCATATCTCTGCTTATAAGTTGTGCAACATTGAATGATTTCCTCACTACAGTAGACAGAAGATGGTCAAATGACAAATCACTGTTTGCATGCATTCCCAAATCTCAGACTACAGAGCCTACTCTTCGGAGTCTATTGTCAATGTAGTATTTTACTGGGTGTGACCATCTTTCCAAATGATACTATGATGCAGTTTGTGGCACTTAGTTTTAGACCATGTCTGCATCAGTCCTTCTAGGAGGATATTTATGCCTTAGATGAATTCAGTGACTGACCAAGTTTGCAATCATCTGCAAACTTGGCCAGCCACAGGCCCTTGACATTAGCCTTGACCTCAGAGAAGCAGCTTTCAAACAGGTGCGGCCCCAGCAATGAGCCCTGAGGCACTCCAGTAGTAAATGGCCTTTCTGTGGAGGAAGACTCCACTATTCTAAATTCTTTGATCCTGTCTGTAAGCTAGCTGGCTATCCATCAGGTGATATAAGGGGGTTTACTTAGTTTAGTGAGCTTTTCTACAATTTCAGTGCAGGATTTTATGGGAAATGTCTTAATCAGGTGAAGGTAGGCATTATGCACTATTTTGCTCTCATCCATTGCTTTGCTTCTCAATGAAGTCTTCCAGGATGAGTAGGCAGGACTTGCCCTTGGCAAAAACAAACCGATCTGGGTACAATGTGTCTAGGTTACATATGTTATCACTTAGGATAGCCATAATTATTCTCTGTTTCTATAGCATTGAATATCGAGCTATTGAGGCTTACTGGTCCATAATTCCCCTGGTCCAAGGAAGGCCCATTTTTGGTCAGTGGGACAACTGTTGCAGTCCTTTACTCATTTGCTACAAACCCTGTTTGGAGGCTGTGGTTGTGAAATCCCCACTCTGGGCCAATAATCAAGGAGCCTGAATCCTCACCACTGACATATGAGAGGGATGTTCACTTGGAACAAAAATGGATACAGCCAGTATTTCCAGATGTAGCTGTCTTCATCAAGCACAGTTTCCCTTAAGAGCACACAGGGAACACACTCAGTCCAGGAGCTGGTTTTCCCTCTCTCTCTCCAGATCACCAGTAAGAATCCCCACTGGCATAGCTATAGAGTTGAGTCCTCAGCCAAGTGTCCAAGCCAAGTCCTTCACCACTCTCTTTGTGAAATCAGTGCTTCTTGTCCCTGCTCCAAACAGCTGACACACACACTGTTTGAGATTTAATTTTTACACACACACACACACACACACACACACACACATGGGAAAGGCTGGCACAGGTTTATTAGCTATGCCCACTTCTGCCCAGACTATAAGGTAGTTACACTGCCACCAGACACTCCAAAGCCAGTTACTCTAAGGGTCTTACAAGGGTACCCAATTATACTGAGTGAAATTAATATTAATACAAATGATAGTGTTTGACCAATGCAGTAAGGCTTTTAGGAGTGGCCACAGTATCCCCAAATGCATGTAAGTCCTCTCAAATTTAAATTATTCTCTAAATGACCAACCACAATGAAAAGTCTAAATACACTTAATAATAAGTAATAAAAGGACATGACAATACCAATTATCTATTTGCAATAAACACCAGAGTTTCAATCACTAGAAATATTAAAAACAGATGAATAGATTCACATAGATACAGAAAAACAGTTCTTAACTAATTTGACTATATTTTCCTGACTGAGCTAAAGAACTACTATTCACTGGTTCAGTTACTAGAGCAAGGCAAGATGAAGTACGTGAGTTATCCTTCTTTTTTGGGTTCCAAAACCAGAATGCGTCAGTTTAATCTAGTATTAGAAAATATTATTTCAGTGATGAATTACAGAATAAATCCACATACATCTGGTCATCTGACTTCTGATTCCCATACTTCCCCCCACTAGAAGCTGTCCTACTTCTCCTGGCATAGCTGGCAATACCTCACATCATCACAGTTGTTAAATAGTGTTTCTAGTGGACCCAATAGTTCAAGATTCATGCTATTAAGGAGGTATCCTGGGGATATTTCCAGAACCAACTGAAGCAGTGTTCTTGACCTTGGAGAATGCCTTGAAACCCACTCTCTAGTGATAGCTGGGGGAGTTATGGATAAGGGTATTTCCTAAGGGGCATCTGGCTGGGAGCAGGGAGTAAAGCTGGAGGTAAATTTGTTGGCCAATAGATTTGCTGTATCTTTCAGCTCCATATAGGTGGCACCATTTACAATTAATTCTCTACATTGCTGTTTATTGCCTTTGAGGTTACAGACATAGCTGAAGAAAGGTATATGATCTTCCTTGGCCTGGGAGGCTGATTTACCACAACTTTGGCAGTGCTGGTCTTTATTAACCCCCTAAGTTGCTTGTTTTGGTTGATGAGGATTTTTTTTATCTTGCTAGGTATTGCACCTCCTAATTTTTTCCATCAGATTCTTCCTTTTATTATACAACCTTTTGCTTCTGGAATTCCACCAATGTGTTTGTTTTCTGAATTGACCCTATGGTTATTCTGGGTAGGTACAGCTATCTCTATACAGCTATTGATATGATTATACAGGGTTTCTCTGAATGATTCCACATAGGCAGTGGTGTTTTGGGGGGGTTTTGGGGGCTTGACATTTTGATAGAATGTCAGAAGTAGGAAGTTTGCCCTATAACAGTTCCCAAAAGTTCCAGGGTTAGCTGGTATCCATGGTTTTAACTTTACTTCAAAGGAGACAGGTTTATGGTCTGACCTAACTAGCAAGGACATAACACTAGGGAAGGTGCAACATTCTTCCATGTTTGTAAGTCAAGGATGTTTGCATTCCCAGTGGTCATACAGACTAATTAGTCCAAGGTGTCTGCATTTACCAAGTCCAGGAATCTTTAGGTCTGCATGTTAGGGGTAATGTACGATTCCAAGTTTATACTGGAGTAGTTAAAGTCACTCATGTGATCCTGAGTCACAGATAGGGATCTATAGCTTGAAAGTATATTTATTTATTTATTTATTTATTTATTTTTGCATTTGTTGACCGGGAATGTCCAACTGGACGTAGGTCCATTTTCAGCAGAGGTCCGGGGAGAAAAGCTCCACAGTTAAAATATACAGACAGTAGTTACATTGGATTTACATAGCGATTAACAATTTGATTAACATAGCAATTAATTGCAAACATAGTTACAGATGAAGAACATAGTACATCAGTAGACAACTATAATCTTCATCTGCGAAGTATATAACAGACATTAACAACTGTTAAAATATGAAGTTCCTGCTATTTAATAAGTAGTAGGCTTATGAGCATCCAAGCTTGCTATAATCAAGGTAGTTAGTGGGGTGGAAAGAAAGGTAGTGGTTGGACGGGGTGGGTGATATTAGAGTGGGAGTTGCAAGGGCATAGCCAGCATGTTTCAGGTGCACTTTTAGTAAAGTTTTGAAGTGGGTGCATGATGGTACAGAGGTAATTGTGGGTGGGAGGGAGTTCCATAATTTGGCTATGGCACAAGAGAATAGTGCTTCACCAGCAGAGTTATTGGCTTTAGTGATATGCAAGTGATTTTTGTTGCTGGATCTTAGTGGTCTGGTGGTGTGATAGGGTTGGAGTAGATTCTGGAGGGGTGGAATATTTAGTGGATGGTTTACTAGTTTGTGGGCGAGTGAGAGTTGATACCATTGAAGGAGGTGAGGGAGTTCAAGCCAGCACAGTTCAGCAAGTGAGAGACAGTGTTGACTATGGTAGGATGCCCCTGTGGTGAATTTGGTGATTTTGTTGTAGCAGGTCTCTAGCTTGTTTAGATTGCATTGCCTTAGGTTGGTATATATTGGAGAGGCATAAAGTAGGGTGGAGATAAGGTGGGAATTTGCTACTGAAATCTTTGCTGCTTTGGTGAGAAGTTGCTTATTTCTGTATAATGCTCCTAGTTTTTTGTGGACTTTTTTATGATCATGGATATGTGAATGTCAATATTTAGTTTATTGTCTATTTCCACTCCTAGCAATTTGGTGTGTTCTGTTGGGTGTATAGTGGTGTTGTCTTTTGCTGTGATGTTAAAGTGAGAGTTGTTTTGAGTATGTTTGGTGGGCTGGAAGATGAGTAGTTTAGTTTTGTTTGGGTTGAGTATTAATTGGACATCGAATAACCAAGTTTCAACAGAAGAAAAGGCTTCCTGTGTGACTTTTTGCAGTTTGGGTAGGGACTGGGCTGAGCAGATGATGGTTGAGTCATCTGCGTATTGTATGAGTGTGCAATGTTTGGTGGCAGAGGCTAGATTATTGGTGAAAATAGAGAAGAGTAGGGGTCCAAGGATGGATCCTTGGGAAACCCCTATAGAGACAGGTAGTTGGGGAGATATGTCATTCTGCCATACAACAGATTTCTGGTGGTCAGACAGGTAACTCTGAAACCAGTTGGTGACTGATTGAGAGAAGGATAGGTTATTGAGGACAGAGATGAGTTGTTTGTGTGGGACCATGTCAAATGCTTTAGATAGGTCTAGGAAAATAGCAGAGGAGAGATAGTTATTGTTTTTATGCTGAAGAATAGTGTTAGTAAAGGAGCGTAAGGCAGTGGTGGTGCTATGGTTTGGTCAGGAACCATGCTGAGTATTGGAAAAGAGGTTGTTAGTAAGGAGGTAGTCTGAGACCTGAGAGTGAATGCATCTTTCTAGTATTTTGGAGAGTGGAGAGAGAATAGCTATGGGGCAGTAATTGGTTAGTTCTGTGGAGGGGCCGCCTTTGTGGAGGGGAATTATATGTGATACTTTCCATAGTGTGGAAACGTAACTTTCTGACAGAGATTGGTTAATCAAGATGGATACTGGGTAGGCCAGAGCATCAGCTGCAATTTGTAGGTATTCACTTGGGAGGTTTCCTGCTGCTAATTTGGTGGACTTAAGTCTAGTTAAGAGTTTTTTATGTTGGAGGTAGGTACAGGAGAAAAATAGAGGGCAGTGGGGAGATTACTAGTTGAAGGTGTAGGTTGGAGGGGAGGGGGGTTGTGTTGTTTAGCTAGTGATAGTATGGTTTGTGTGAAGTGTGTGTTGAATGAGGTAGCAATATTTTCGGAGGAGTGAGGGATGTTAGGAGGAGGGGTACGGACTTTACCTGGGTGGAGGATGGAGTTTATGGAGGACCAGAATTATTTGGGGGTGTGTTGGGAGGAGTCTAGGGCAGACTGGTAGTATTGGAATTTGTCCTGTTTTAATAGCTTTTTGACTCTATTGCGTAGTTCTAGGAATTTCTGTCTAGTTCAGGGGGTTTTGGTTTTGCGCCAGTGCTCCCAGGCTTTATCCCTGTTTTTCATTTCTGACTTAGTGGTTTTCTGTAGCCATGGGGAGGGTTGTGCTTTGGTTCTGGAAAGTCTTAAAAGGGCATGGTAATTAAGGATGCTCAGGAAGGTAGTATTAAAAAATTCAATTGCGACATTAAGACTGAGGTACTTTAGAGGATGCCAGTTACATTCTTTGAGGGATGAGATGAATGTGAGTGGGTTAAAGTTTAGTTTTTTACGTATTTGGGGGTAGATGACAGGTTTAGTTTGGTATAGGAATTTTTTGAGTAGGAATGTTGGGAAGTGATCACTGAGGCTATCTGATAAGTAGCCTGTTATATATGACTGGGGGCTCTTACTGACTAGTATCCCATCCAGAGTAGTGTGCTTGCTGGAGTTTTTATTTATCCTGGTTGGCGACTGGACTAGTTGGATGAAGCCATGAAGGTTTATATGATGGGTTGGATGGTTGCCAGAACAGGATTGCCAGTCAATATTGAAATCACCTAAGGTTATAGTTTCTTGAGGGAGACAGTGGGTAGACTAGCTGAGGAGGTTTTCTAGTGGAGGGATGTTTTGGCCAGGTGGGAAGTAGCATCCAGTTATGTTGATGGTTTTGTTTTGGTTAATTTTGAGGTTGGTATATATTATTTCTTCATTGCCTATTTGTGGAGCTGATGATTTTAAAATCTAACCGTAACCAGTAGGGAGGATTTGCTCACTGGTAATGTGAGGTTTTAGCCAGATTTCTGTCAGGATAACTATATCTGGGGAGTACAAGTATATGGTGGCATGGAGTTCATGGACTTTGTTGGATATACTTCTAATATTTATACTTAGTAGAAGAAAGTCACTTGGCTTTCTATTGGCTGTGATATGGGAGAAGTTGTGGTTTCTAGTCTGATTATGAGGATTGGGGTTGGGGATGGTAGGGCCAGGGTTGGGGTGGATGTCTCCACTTAGGGCTAGTTTTGATATGCATGAGGTTATTAGTTTTATCAGCTTTTTAATGTGTTTGTTTATAAGGGAAACTTTATGATTGTGCTCTGTGGGTAAAAGGTATGGTGGGAGGGTTACTATGTTAAGTTGTAGCGATGCTTTATGTCTGAGTAATATAGTTGGTAGAATATGCGGTGGGTGCATAGGGATGGTTCTTGAGTTGGTGGAAAGGGAGCTGAATGAGGGTGAGACATGAGGGGTGGTGTGAGTAGTAGTACAGTGGTAGTGGCTGAGTGGAGGAATGATGGAGTTTTGGTAGGATGTAAGATATGCAAGGAGAGTACATGCAGTGAGCATAGGTAAGGTATGCTTGTACATCTTATCTGAGGAGGAGTGATAGTATATTGCATGGGACTTTGTCTAAGGTCATTTGTACATGTAGTAACTCAAGTTTGTTATACTGACAGACCAGCATTGAAGTGTTTGTTTTTAATGCAAATAGAAATGGCTCCACCTCTTGTCCCTTCTTGTGCAATAGGTGGTCTAAATGTGTGGAAGGCATTGTAGTCCTACGGTGCTAGGCTGCTCTCTGCAACTTTAAACCATGTCTGAGTAACTGCACATACATCCACATTCTCCAGGATGAGGATAGTTAAGTTTTTGAATATTAGCATAATAACTGCCTTCATACCTAAGTAAAGCAAGAACTTTCCAATGTAAAATAAAAATAAGAAAATATGAGTGTTGTAAAACCCTAGTTTTCCATTTGTCATTAGATATTAATAGTTTGGCATTTTTTTAAAAATATACTTTATTTTAACACATTCCCTGTTTTTGTCATCTGTTTATACATGTTTTGTAGGACAATACTAGCTACTATACAAACTAGAATTTTTAAATGTAACATGGAAAAATAGTTAAAGCTCTGGGTATTGATACTAGTTATAAATACATGGATATTGGAGTAGATGAATTGGAATTAGTTTAAGAGGAGGGCCTTCTTAGTATAATGATCTTAGTGAATGAAAAATGGGTAGGAGCTTTTGATGTCCAATTAGCATAATACTTGGACAGAGTATGAGCTCTTGGGCTTAAGAATACAATAATTGCAGAATACGTTAGTTGTGGAAAATAAGATTGCCTTACGTATGACTCTGTTTGAGATCTGTTATAAGAAAACCATATTTATTTGTTATTATTATTGTTATTGTTTTATTATTACTGCCTTAAAGACAAAGAACATCATCCAGTTTGTCTGACAGTTTAAAATGAATTCACTCCACCCAACATTAATAAACTTTGCTTTGTGACCCCACCCCAGAAACTTTTAAAATTGTAGATAAAAAAAATCTATAGCTAAAATAATGCCACAATAAAAGAAAAAAATGAAAAGCAAACAATATAATTATAAAAAAAAATTCTTCACGAAGCACAAGAAAGCTAATATTTGTTTTTTTTTTATTTTCCACCTTAGCAAATAAACAAATTCTAGTTATTTCCCGAGAATATAAACAATTAATTGGCCCTTAGCCTTGCAGAAAGTTTGCTTTTTACCTTAACTTAAAAGTTTTAAAACTCCAAGAAAGAAAGAAACACATTTTTTAAATAAAATAACAATACAACAAGGCAAAGGAAATGAGAATAAGACGATATATGTATACAGCCCAAGGGAAAAGAAAGATTTCCCCACATAGCAGTATGTTCTGGCAGTTGTCCTAATAAATCATTGAAGTGTTTTCTTTCCTTGTTTTCTCAAAGACTACATTTCCATCCTTCACATAATATTGAGGCAAGTACTCTCCTCTGGGTCTCACAGAATGATGCACAAGGTTTGCTTTCTGCAGTAGTCTAGAAGTTTTGAAATTTTAAGAAAAAATGTCTTTGAATAACATTATAATACAATAATAAAAACAAGTAAAAATATACCAAACCTAAATCACATCACCTCGCACAGCGGTGAATTCTGGTGGCTATTAAATTATCACTTCCTATATTTTAAGTGCAATGTACATGTTTCTGTGACATCCACTGTGTCTTTCAGGACCTGGAGGTCATCATTTTTTTAATCTAATTTGTAAGTGGGATCATTTCCTTTTAGTAGATGCTCTTCCTTCGTATTCTGCATCCATTTTTAATTCTCTGATTAGGGGCCACCTGCCTCCCCCATACTGAAAAGTTGACAGAGGTAATCCAGCGGACTCGAGTAAAGTCTGGTATCCGACCTGTGACCCAGAGGTTAGGAAGTCAGCACCATTGAGCAGCTTCTTTTATGCTGTTTTCATAGAGTCCTGCCTTTAAAGACGTAACTTCTTCAAACATGCTGAATGAAGGCATGGAGTCCTTTTGAGTGGAAGCAGAACCCTGGTTCAGCGGTGACACAGCCTCCTGTGCCTTGACCACCCTGTAACTCAATAATAACTCTTGTCACTAATCCCATCTCCTTGTTCTCCACTCTGGGCCACGATATTAGGTGAATCCAACATGCTCTTAAACCCTACTTCCGAAACAAGCAAGCAAGTAACTCAAAGACATTTTTTCTTTTCGTTTTCAAAGGTCTAGACTGCTGCAGAAAACAAACCTTGTGTTTCATTCAATAAGGCCAAACCTTTTCATTCCTTTCTCATCCCTTTTCTGCTTTAACAGTGTTTGCACTGTTAGACAAAACCATGAATTATAGCTCATATATCCCTGTATACCACAGAGCTGAATCAGTCCAATGAGCTTTTGAAGCATACTATAAACATTTAAAATCATTACCCTCCATTTCCACATAGCCCAGCTATTGTTTGCGCTGTCTGCTTCCCAGTTTCCTTTGTGTATCTGTGTCTTTTTATTAGCAGAACTCTCAAATTTAATGTTAGTTCATTGTTATTATCTCTACTGACATGTAAGATACTAAATGCATGCTCGGACATCTATGGTTTTACTGGATGGATATAGCACTTGAGCAAAAGCTACTGTAATTCAAAGATGCACTGATCAGCTCAGACATGCAGGCATTTTTTAATGTTTTTCAATGCAATGTAGATGGATACAGGTGCATAACAAATGAAAATGAGCCAGATCCATGAATGCAAGCATCGTTTTCTTTGAGGAACAGCATGAATTAATCAAAATGGGATGAAAGACCACTATGGGGTTGCAGGCAAGAATATAGTTTCATGCCATTTAAGATGACAATTAGGTAGCTGTAGGAGTAAAATATGACAAAAGGGATTAATAGTAGTTGTACATGTTAAGAAACACTTTTAACTTTTATGAAATACTTCATAGAGTAATTTCAAGGCACAAACAATAAACGTTAATGGGCATTCCATATGGCATCTGGATAAAATGTGCATTACTTTTTTCAAGGAGACGGAGAGATACAAATGAATAAACAAAAAACTGTCTTAATGTACAAGTGAGATAGTTGAATTACACTAAATTAAAATGTATTAAGCTATAATTTTTAAGTGTCAAAGGGTCTTAATACTAGTAAATATTGTTACAGCAAATTTACAGTGAATATTAAAAATCAAAAGACAGTGCCAACCTATCATAGAAAAATATTTATATTAAGAAGAATTAGTTTTATAGTGAATCTTTACCTAATAACTCTGAAGGAAATGGAACTGTGTTAAGCAAATTTTGCAAATGTTTATGCTATGCAAATAAAAGAGAATGTACAGAAACTAATACATTAAAATTTGTGAGTGTAATTATCAGACATTGTCCATTAAATCCAGAAGGGACCACAAAACTTTGAAATTTAACAAAAATCTATGTTCCAAAGTCTAGAAAATCTGTCTCTGCACAATCTAATAATCTAGTTGAAAGGTTAGTACAGGGCAGTGAAGAGTATCAATAACTTCATAAAAACAAACATACAAGAAATATATAGATGAAAAAATATTATTTCAAATCATTCTTTTAGGGAGACTGCACCCAGATTTGAGAGGTCCTCCTCCATACTCTGCATGTCTGTACACATACACACACAAATATGCACTAAATACACACACACACACACACACATATATATATATATATATATATATATATATATATATATATATATATAAACACACACATAGATAGATATACATAGATAGATAGATAGATGTGTGTGCGTGTGTGTGTGTGTGTGTGTGTGTGTGTGTGTGTGTGTGTGTGTGTGTGTGTGTGTGTGTGTGAGTCACAGCAATTTTGGAGATATAATATCTAAAATGGGGGTCATGGGAAGAGTCCCCAGTCAAAAATGCATGCATCAATATTTACAGTACTTTAACATATCTCAAGTCTACTGGCTGATGAAATGATTGTCTGCTGCAGACTGTATATGGAACATTAAAGCTGGATCAGACAATGCAGACCTGGCATCTCACAAGTGAGGCAATATCTGGGAATGGTACATTAATTTGATAAGTTTCTGCAGAGAACTTCAAAGCAGCATAACACCATTCATCACCTTTTGCCTATCAGGGTGTCATCTCATGGTTCATTTTATGTAAATGGCACAGTTTTTTTTTCATGAACTCCAACATGGTACAGAGACACTCATAATGTTTAGTTCATTTACTGAATCAATGTGAATGGAACCATACCCGTTTAGAGACAGAAAGACCTTAGCCTCATAAAGTATGCAAATTGAGACTACATACAGCTGATGTTTTGCACTTTCTGCAGTTTACTAGCCTGTACTATGTGTTTAAGCAGGAAGAAAACATGTTGGTTGCAGAGAAGTTACATGTTTCCTTCTTACAGGTCACACAGCAGCAACATAAATTCAAGGAAATAGGGCAACCAGGAAATGCAGAGGTATATGAAAGGGTGGGCATTCTTATGCTCAATAAATGTTATAGTAGTTGCTCAGGGGGTTGTTATTGTTGTTTTGGTCCTTTTTCGAAGATTTTTATCATTTTATCCAAGTGTCTGGTGTAAGGAGACAGCTATACTAAACTTTGATTCTAATCTATTTATGTATACCTTCAAAGACTACATTGTACTTTGTTTTCTTAAAGGTCTCTAAGTGAATGGTTTTGTAGTACTGCTGTGAACAAATACATGTACCTTGTTCCATTGTTTTCTTCAAGAATCAGAAAATAAGTATAATTATTTCTCTGCATGCATAGTTCTGCATTGTAATATATTTATTGTACCCTGGTTCTAGCATGGCTCAGAAGTTAAGTAACCAGTTTTTATACTGGAGCACAAATTCTGAAATTTTAAATATCTTAACTTTGAAATAACCACAGTTTTAGTGTATTTTTGGGGTCTATATTAGTTCATCGACAGCTTAGGTTGTTGAATCTGTAATGATCAACATCTAAGCGTTAAACTTGCTAAATCTCAAACTGCCATTTCAGCTACTTCTTTCCTCGGGAAAGAATTCAATAGGCCATCCGCAAACAAAATTAACTTTTCAACCTAAATAAAGTGGGGGGCTTAACCCCCCACACACCCCTAACTAAATATACCAACTCAAGATCGCTCCACATTGCTGAAAGGGCAAATCCCAGATAACAGCCAAGCGACTTCTTTCCCGAGGAAAGAATTCGATTAAATGACCGTTCGAGATTTTGCAAGTTCGATGCTTAAGTGTCGCTCATTACAGATTTGACAACCTAAGCTGTCGATGAACTAATATAGACCCTATTTTTTGACTACAGTTTCTTTTAACCACTTTATAGTAGCATTACCCAGGTTATTTTCTTTGCTGTGGTATTTCCTTTGATTCCATACTCTGCAGCATTTTATCTTGTATTTTTCTAACAGACCATGCTGTTTTATGTTATTTGATGGTACATTCTCCTGGTGCTCTGTTCTTTTTGTTCTCTTAAACTTGAATGCGGCACATGCCAACTCTGTCACACACTGTGTGTTTTGAAAAGACTTAGGTAGCTAGAGGTGGACTGATGTGGAGGTTTGGATTTATTCTGGCCTGCCCACTATGAAAATGCCCAACTGCTGTATCTGGGTGAAATCTTACACTGTTTTGTTTTTTTTTTCTCCTATGACATCCAAGGTAGATAGTTATTCATGCTATGTAGGGATCAAAGATGTGGTTATCTTTGGCCCTCAAGAATCGAATTGAGGTCTAGCTGCAATACTTCTGATATTATCTTAGATTTATTGTAAGATGCTGATCTTGTTGACATCATGATCAGTGGACTGGATGACAGCTTTGATCCTTGCTTGGTGGCTGTTGTGCTTCATGGATTCTCTGTCATGCATCACCTGACATATTGTAGGTCAGGGGTAGGGAAGTAATTTATCTCTGTCTCTGGTGAGATTAACTCAGATTAAGTTTTAAACTATCAGTACCCTTCAGAATGTCATGGGTACAGAAACAAGCTACAGATTCCTTCTCATTTATGGCCCACCTAGTATTCTGAGAATGTTCCTCCAGGTATTTTCAAATTTCCTCACTGACCCAGTGCTGTTGATGACAGACTTGGTGCTGACTATCATCTTCTTCAGTTTTCAGTAGTTTTCCTTCAGTTACAACTCCCGCCCCAATAATGAGCAAGTCAAATGAAGGAACTGATGTCGTGCATCTTGTGATTAATTTGCCCCGTCTTCAACTGGCTCCTTGTGATGCCTCTTGAAGTTATACCTGATGAGTAACTTTCAGTATATAATCCAAACTGCTAGTCTCTTCAAAGACCACCACAAATTCTGAAATCTCCTTTTTGTTAAAAGTGAAAAGGTGGCAAAACAAAGCAAAACAGTGACTTGAGAATCCTGAGAGAAGTCCGTAGAGATGAAAATGAAAAATAATCCAAATTAACCTGTTAAGATAGTTGCCACAGTCATCTTCTTTTGAAGGTCTTGTGGTATGGTTAGCTCACATCTTCACACACAAGACTTTATTCAAAGCCTAGAAAAGAATATAACTCTAATAAACTAAAACACAAGACGTAAACTATTCACTTAGCTTGCAACCACAGTAGAAAAAAATCAAGCACACTACTCAAGCACTAAAGTCTTGTGTATGAAGATGTGAGCTAACCATACCACAGGATGTTCAAAGGAAGATGATCGTGGCAACCATGTTAACAGGTTAATTTGGATTATTTTGTATTTTCGTCTCTAAGGACTTATCTAAGGATTCTCGAGTCACTGTTTTACTTTGTTTTGCTGCCTTTTGACTTTCTGTTACAAGGAATGTCTAGATTTGTGGTGGTCTTTGAAGAACCTAGCAGTTTGGATTATTGGTCTACATTTGGTGCTTCTTCTCCTTTCGTTTTTGTTAACTTGCCATATATAATACAGCTGTTCATTCCTCACTGGATTTGTTTGCTCCATCTCATGCACACTCTGTCCTCCTTCAGCTACCTCAGCTGTGGTTTGACATGGAGCGCCACATTTTATGGAGACAAGGGTAAAGGCTTAAACATAAATGGAGATAAAGTATCTACTTTGCGTGAGGCTTAGGCTTGGTGAGCATTATACTATTTATCAGACAGAAGTCTCCTAGAAAAATGTAGTAATCCTATCAATGGAGATCTCCTTGCCAACAAGGTATCCACCTATGCTGTTTGCAGTGGCTTACAGCATTCCTAATCCAATTTCTTTTACTTCCCTTTGAGTGTATTCACCTGAAGAAAGTAATTTCGCTACTTGGATTTATGCAGCTAAATTACCCACACTGTGGACTATGTCATCTTCTATATTAAGGAGAAAGGTTTTTTCAGCATCTCTAAGGGACTTCTTTGCAGATTGGACTTGGTATGAGTTTCAGGAAACTGAATATTTTGAACTGGTTTCCTTGACTTCAGGCATATGGGCTGTTACCTGTGGTCTTGACATGGGCTGTTACCTATGGCCTTGACATCGGCTGTTAACTGTGGCCTTGACATGGGCTATTACCGGTGGTCTTGACATGGGCTGTTACCTGTGGTCTTGACATGGGCTGTTACCTGTGGCCTTGACATGGGCTGTTACCTGTGGCCTTGACATGGTCTGTTACCTGTGGCCTTGACATGGGTGTTACCTGTGGTCTTGACATGGGCTGTTACCTGTGGCCTTGACATGGGCTGTTACCTGTGGTCTTGACATGGGTTGTTACCTGTGGCCTTGACATGGGCTGTTACCTGTGGTCTTGACATGGGCTGTTACCTGTGGTCTTGATCCATCTCCAGCAATACTTGGTTCTACCTGCTTTGGTTGAACTTCTCCAAATGCTTAGGATTTTACATACCTTCTGCATCATTGCTATGTCTTCACATCTTGTTTACAGTAATTCCATTTACTTTGAGCTACACAATCTGCAGCCATTTCAGAGTTCTGCAGCATGATTATCTTTAACACTTCACATTACTGGCTGGATAGTCAGTCTTACATCACTTTTAAAGTCTTCCAGTTAGTTTATTTAGTTAGCAACATTTTGGGTCACTCATATCTTATGGAGCTTTCTGTCCTTCTACTCTTCAGTTAATCTACTATGTTCATTTTCCACAGAGTTGTTGGAGGTCCCTAAGTCATGTCTGGATACATTCTGCACCCAGATCTTTTGCCACTAGGTTCCTCAGATGTGAAATCACTTTCTCCAGTGGGTGAGGAACTTTCATATATGGTTTTAAAAGGTACATTAAAATCATTTGTTTAATTAGGCTTTTAATACTGATAATTCTTAGTTTGTTCCCTACCTCTATTTCATTATAATTATTTTTTATATATATATTTTAATCATCTACTGTACTACAACATATGGTGTCAATGGTTTTCCTTTTTATTATCTCCATTATTTTATGTGTTTATCTTCCTGTTTTTACTCTATTTTGTGTTTACTTAACTAACATTTTCCTCATATTTATTGATATAATGCTTAGCAGCAAACACTTTAAATGTGAATTTGAGCTAGAAACATTCCTTCTTAGAATATGATGGGCCTGAGTTTCACGGATGCTGAAATCAGAGCTAGCACTGCCGATGCCAGAGAATTGATATGTGTGTTTGCAACTGAGATAAGTAATGTCTACAACTTGTACTCATGTTCACAGCTGTAACTTGGAAGGGGCAAAGGAGGCAAATGCCCTGAGCACAAAGTATTGAGGTACAGTTGACAGGTGTCAATGATACTTGAGTGCATTACCAGCATTGATTTAGGAAGTTGCAAAGAAATTTTGAGACCTTAAATGAGTGATAATACTGGATTTGTAGTAACATCTAAAGTGCTCAGTGTATGGTGACTTAACTGTAGCAAGCAGATTGTTACATTTCTGGCAAGCAGCTTGCTATAATGTCAGGGGGGGGGGTTCCCCTCAAAACTGAGGAGGTATCAGTTGGGGGAATTTCATAGGGCACCAGGTGCAGTTGAACATGTTTTCTCTTACTTCCCCAAGTTGAAATACAAAAGAACAGTACTGCAGCATGAGTTAACTAATGCTTGCACAGACGTGTACAGATGTGTCATTTAGATGCACACCTTTATCAGTGGCTACTGTAAGTAAATGACACATTAAATCACGTCTTCATTCACCAAGCATTTGTCAGTGCTTTACTATTCAAGAGAACTTCTGTGCATGTGCTGGCTTACATGCAACGAAATGATAATATCCCAGTATTTCCAAGCATTACAAACACATGTATTTATATTAAGTGAGAGAATAATGATATCTATTGCTTGCACAACACATCTTTATGTCAGTAAGAAGAGTTATCCTTAAATTTCAAATGTGAATAAAATGTTCAGTACATACTTAACGTTGTCATCTTTAGACTGCTCTTTTACTGGAGATGCCATTAACCAAATTTTCCAGTCCAAAAGTAGACTGAGAGCCCTGAGTGAGTAGGCTGCTAAGATTAAAAATATATGAACTGAGATTGCAATTAATTTAATGATATTATGTGCCTTCATTTATACAATTTACATAAACCTCCTCGGAACATTTGATAGATGTATAGAAGAAAGTGTTTAACATGATTTAAGTTACTTGCTATCTGAGTTCATACAAGAGTTGATATTTAATCTGTCATTGCCTTTGCACTTGGTCCAAGCACAACATTTAAGTGACTACTGGATTTTTAGCATATTTTTAGTAGTCAGAGTATAGATTAAAACTGTTTTACATGATTTTAAGAAGTTTGCAGGGCAGAAATATTCAGATTTTAATTCTACCTTCTCAGTCTTGATAGGCTGAGTTTGTAAAGACTTTTGGCTTAGGGGTCACCACAGCGGAACTCCGATCCACTCATGATTGGCAGTGGATTTTTATGGTGCTGAGTTGCCAACCCAACGCCCAACCTTCAACAAAGGCACGCCCATTCATGCTCGCACCTACCTGCATGTCTTTAACGTCGCTCTACCGCGGGGAGGACATGCAGACTCCACACAGAAGGTATTCCAGCTGAGAATCGAACAGGAGAACCTCTTGCTGTGAGGTAACAACACTAACCACTGCACCACCGCTGCTCTATATGCCGATTTAGTGCACTACGAAAAAGCCACTCTTATGTAGATGGCTGGGTTATGGAGACTGAGCAGCAAATGCTGTTTCTTCTTAATAAGACATTTACGTTGATACAACAACGTTGAAAGAAAGAAAATTTATGAACAGTGTTAATCTTTTTAGCCTGTGGAAAGAGGCTGAGGGCAGAACCATACAGAGGTTTTGTTGCAGTGGCTTCAAATATAACTTGTTCATGAGATCTTATGTAAAATAGTCCATGAAAGGATACAGCAATCACAAAATCTACTAGGCCTCCCCTGACCATACTGTCATCATATGTTTGCTATATTTCAAGATAAAGAGTGGTTCTGAAATTTTTCTAGACAAAATGATATCTACAGACTAATAGTCATATCATTCAATTAAAAAAGGCTACTCAGCTGGTATCTTACTCTTAAGGCAGAAATTAATTCCCCATTTATGACTGCTTAAACAGTAAGCCATATAATGTTCCCTAAGATATCCAGTTTTGTATCAAGGGAAGATGCTTATTGTTAACAATCCTTAAGAAGTTGGCTGACAGTATTGTGCATTCCCATGTTATTAAAGAAAGATATCAAAGCCATTTCCCATTTTCATTTCCTCCAAGGATCTCATCCGTCATTGCCGTAGTGACCTAACAGGAATGAATTGCCATACACTGATCCCATGTTATTCCCGAAAAGAGTCCTACACCTAGAAGGTTTACTAACCAAATAAATGGATAAAATGAAGAAAAAAACATCACCAGAAGGACAGGGAATTTAGATGAGGACTTAGGATATCCATTAGACTCACCATGTGTTCTATCACTGAAGATGTATGCGCCTTTTCCGAACCCTTAGCTCTTCAGGCCACCTGAGACTCTGTGATGTAGAGCGAAGTGCACATCTTGCCATATGATACTTAAATTGGTTTACATTCATGCGAGGTACATTTAGTTCACCTTTGTTGCAACATGACCATATAGTTTCCCAAATATTGCTTCATATGGGCCTCCTCTTCTTCGTTACATGTTAGTATCCACTTGTTGTTATTGGAGCCTGCTGAATCATTTTACAATGGACCCATTCAATGGGCAGTCACAGCATTTTTTTCTATATTGGCATTTACAAAAATAAGAATAGATAATCAGATGATATTTCTGTATTTTTCTGAGGTATTTACAATTCATGGCCTGCGTCGCTATGTTCCATACTGCTCAAAATGCTGCTTAATGCATTCCGGGAGGTTTCTTATATCATGTGTTATTGCCCTCCAGATAGCGTCTGCTACCCACTTACAAACTAATTACAACCGGTTAGTTGGGGAATATTTAAATGATCTATTGTGGTTAAACCCATGACTAGATGAATAATTGCTGATGATTGGGGGGAGTGCTGTTTAAGCAGTGGGCACAGTTAAATATTACAGAGCCTGATACTTTGTGGTTTGTCACTTAAATGTTGTGCTTGGGCCTTCCTGGAGTGTAGAAAAGTGGATAAGTGGCATGGTGATATAGAATTTAACAGTAACTACAATGTCTGTCATGACAACAGTAACTTAGTAGGGGTGGGGCATCCTTCTTCCTGTGGAGGAAGTGTAATCTAAGCAAGTCATACAGCTTCTGATAATTACTGATCTTGAGATCTACTTTTGTTTAACTATACTCCATGTGACTGCAGACATTGATGCGAGAGGGTGTTATTACTGGAGTTCTCTGCTTTGCATAAACTACAGCAGAACCTAGAAAAGGATCACACTAGATTACTATTTTGTAATCAGGTGGTTGTGTTTCAGCTGAAGTATCTT
This sequence comes from Protopterus annectens, assembly GCF_019279795.1. NCBI lineage: Eukaryota > Metazoa > Chordata > Ceratodontiformes > Protopteridae > Protopterus > Protopterus annectens. Next base: position 1,289,509,424 of record NC_056737.1, read on the forward strand.
CATGTAGCTGATGCACTTATTCTTGCTGGATGAAACACTACAATGTAGGTATTTTCTTAATCACTTGAAGTAGAATATTAGTGGACTAGATGCTTTGTTACCCTTCACATTTGGTTACTTGCTGATATTGCTTTGCTCGTCCGTAATCCCCTTTCATCTCACAGCTGTCAGAGTAAACAGAATGCTTAACATATGTATTAACCAGATAAAGAAGATGACAGAGGAAGTGATAGCGTGATTTGTCCATACACACCATGTTATTATGCAAGGCACAAAAATGTAATACTGCAACATTGTAACACTATAACATACTGTAATACTATAATTGCTCTATTATAAATCAGTTCATTCAGATACAGCTGTAGTTTACAACTGAGATGCATTCTAACTACAGGGCTTAAGTTATTTTTTTCCCTATTGATTCCCCATCCAGTTTTTACCTCTAAGCAAGTTCTTTGGTATACCGGTGTTTTAGCACCTAACCTTGGAAACTCCCTGGTGTAAATAGCTTCATTCTGGGAATGCGGTTTAATTACCTGGTCATTTTTTTTAATTCCATGTGAAGCATTTGAAGTTGTAGACAATTTGGTAGTTATTTTCTCTCTCGTTCTGACTGAGGTTTTGAATGGGCATTCACTGAGTCTGATTAGTGTAAAGACATGATGCCAAATTTAATACATATTCTATTGTATAGGAGTAATGTAATATTTAACCCCATGGAGAGAGCCAGATTGTTTCAACATGCAAAGATTGTTGTATCATATATTGTACATCTCCAGAAAACTCAACATAAGTTTAATAAGACGAGGAGTTATCTAGGTACATTTATAAACTCTAGCCATCTGAGCAGATTATAACAAGGAGCAGGAGGAAATATAAATGTAGGGACAGGAGACCAGGAAGCCTACATTTTTCCAAATCAGACAAGCAACTTAAATTTAGTAAACTTGACCAACAGTTAATAAATAAAACATAAAACATTCATATTGACACCATATTTTCATGAAAGGAGGAATAAAAAATGTAAATAAATGTTGGGCACTTTGACTAATAAGCACTTTCATCTTGCAAAATGACTTCCTCAGAGTAGTTGATAAAAAAATAATTCAACCTTTTAAACACTCTATTCATCACATTTATTTTTTATTTTATTTAACATTTGTTTACTGGGAAAGTCCGACTTGGAACAAAGACAATTTTCAGTGAAAGCCCAGTGAGAAATGCTTCAGAAGCATGTCTTTGTAATGTGGGAGGAAACCAGAGCACTTAGAGGAAACCCATACGGACACAAGGAAGACATGCAGACTCTGCACAGAAGGCACCCCTGTCAAGAATCAAACTGGAGAACCTCTTGTTGTGAAGCAATGATGCAATGGCTGCACCACTGCACCATCCAAGAAGGACATGACTGATTACATCACAATTAAAGACCAAGCATCTAAAAAATATGCTTAAAATACATGTAGTCATGGAGCATTTGACTGCACAGTTGATTTGGGCAACTGATTTTCATGTCTTTACACATCATATTGGTTTACAGTTTTCACTTGTTAGAAGGATGCCACCTCTAGTTAATGCCATTGCTGATAATTTTCAGCTTCATAGCCCTGTTGGCATGGAATCCCTTGAGGTAACAGAGAATGTGCATTTTATTCACTATTTATCATCCCATTGTTTGTGGCTTCATATAAATGCATTTATATATGATATTGGGATTTAGATGATGGCTGATCCCATTTAAAGATTGCATTTATGTCTCTGCCCCTGTCCCACAATGCCTTTCTAGTTATCTTGACATAAATGGACTCCACATCAGAGTATAATTAGGGCATCATGTTGGTTGGCTGTCACAGCTTTCCAATTTTAAGCTCAACAGACTTTCATGTGCTGCATTTCTGACCAAGGAGATGCATTTAAATATGTTTTTAATGCAGAGCAGTGGGTGTGGGTATAGAAAAAGTGGGACCCTAAGAACAAGCATTATAGGTAAAGATGGGTCATGGATTAGAAAAAGATAAATTTCAACAATTGGCTAAGTTTCTGGTGTCATTCTAAAGGGATCCAGTATCTGTCTGCCTGGGATGACATGATTGACAGGGTCTATATCAGCATATCGAATGCTGAAAACGTTGAATGCAATTTAATCGAACTGAAATGTTCTAAATCTCAAAAGAGCAAACTGATGGAACATCGATTTCTTTCCCAGGGAAAGAAATCGGTGTTCAGTGCAAAAAAAAAAAAATTTCAATACCTTAAACACTGACAAAAGTGGGCGGTGGGTCTATATTATAGCATCAAAATCTACAAAGATCGAATGTTATAATATCGAACCCTAAACACCGAAATTCGAAAACATTGAACAGTCAGAATAGTGAATTTTTTCCCAGGGAAAAAATTTGCTATTCCGAGAAACATACACACAACAGAAACACACACAAAAAACAACAATCCACACACATACACTTAAAATCCTACACCTAAACCTAAATTAAACTTTACATACACTACTAGCTATCCATTTACCTTAACCCAACCCTAACCCTAAGGTCCATCACTATCGCACACTCACCTCACCCGCGCCGTTACCCTAACTCACCTAACCCACCCCCTAACCCTAACCTACACACAATCGCACACTTACCTGACCCGTGCCCTAACCCTAACATCCACACAACCGCACACTTACCTGAACTGCTCCCTAACCCTAACTCACCTAACCCACCCCCTAACCCTAACCTACACACAATCACACACTTACCTGAACCCGACCCATAATGTTCCAACATATCGAATGCTGAAAACAGCGAAGCCACAGCAACGGCCCAACAAATTCTTTCCCTGGGAAAGAATTCGGTGTCCTGCACCTTCGCTGTTTTCAGCGTTCGACATTACGGGGTAGATATTATAACATTCGATTTTTGTAGATTTCTATGTTATAATATAGACCCGTGGGCATTTTCGCCCCCTACACCCCCCAACATGGGGGGGTTGTGCCTCCTACACCCACACTACTTAAATATACCAACTCCAAGACCGCACCACAGTGGAGGAAATAGCAAACTCCGATGATGGCCCACTGATTTCAGTCAGTTCGCTCTTCTGAGATTTCGAACATTTCAGTTCGATTAAATGAAATTCTCCATTTTCAACATTCGAAATGCTGATAGGAACCCGATTGACATACATCGATGCTTTGCCAGAGGTGGCCTGCATCTGTCACCCCTGGGCTTCCAGATACTGGCCAAGGCTCTTGCCACCCCTATAGTGCCTTTTTGTAGGCAGTGTTCCAAAGACCAAACTATCACCATAGCAGCCACAAACAAATGCAACCTGAGGGTCATGCTGCTCAATGCTAGAAGTCTAAATCTCAAAATGCACTCACTTGAAGCACTCCTTAAAATGGTAAACACTGACATTTGTGCTGTAGCAGAGACCTGATTCAAGGCAGCAGAAAGCACCCCTGCACTACCAGGCTATAACTCATTCCACACCTTTCGGCCCCAGAACTTGGACCAAAGCTCCAAAGGTGGTGATGTTTCCATATTCATAAAGGATGCGCACACCTCCAAACTGGTAGCCCAACATAACGCATCAGAGATACTTCAGGTGCAGCTAACATTGGGTAAGACAGTGATTCAGGTTGTAGCCTACTATAGGTCCCCAACCATGTCCCAAGACTCACACTCCATGTTCCTAAGCACCCTGGAGAATATTAGAGTCCAGCCTAACACTCTCTTGCTAGGCAACTTCAACTACCCCTCCATTAACTGGGAAAACTATTCATGTACCAATACACTTGCCCAACGTTTCCTGGAGTTCATTAATTCCAATCCGCTGACCAGCTCGTTCTTACCCCCACTAGAGGTAGCAAAATCCTAGACTTGGTCAAGAGCACCAGTAGTCAGCTCCACCCTTGTTAGATCCAACACAAAGCAATCACCTTGGAAATCCACATCCCTCCCACCCCCCCACAGCAAAGGTAACCACATGAAAAACTTCTCCAAAGCTAATTTTGGGCTCCTAAAAATAGAGGTGACTAACTTCACGGCAACCATGCAAATGGAGAATGGTTGCATGACCACAGACTCATACACCAATGCACTGCACAAACACATACAGTGCATTGGTGTATGAGTCTGTGGTCATACAACAGACTCATACACCAATGCACGGTACGAACACGTACACAAATGCATGGATCTTGCCATACCCAATAGAACAAAGACGCTCTCCTCCAAAAACAGGAAGCCAATCTGGTGGTCCTCTGCCATAAACAAATTCTACAACAGAAGGAGGAAACTGATGCAGAATAAGGTGAAGTCCCAAGACTGGAAAAACTCCCTTAACAGCTTCAACAAAAAGTTGAGATCCCTCATCAAAACCTCTAAAGCTAGCTAAGAAAACAAAATTGCAGCAGATAGTAAAGACAACCATAAGGCCTTCTATAGTTATGTAAAGAATCTCCATGGCAATACCCATATTTGCTCTGAGCTACTGCACAATGGTACCTCCTGTACTGTGCAACAGATTCAGTGCCAAATTTACCCGCCCAAAAGGAACAATCACAATACTAGTACATTGCCAGGCACTCAGTATTACTGCTGCACAGGTTAAAACAGCACTGTCCAGGGCCAAGAATACAGCTTCTATAGGACTTAACAATATCCCTGGCTGTGTTCTATATGAACTACAGAGTGAACTGGCAACTCACCAGTGTGCCCTATTCAATCACAGCCTCACCTCAGGGTTTGTCCCTATCAAATGGTGCACTGTTACAGTCATCCCTCTCCAAAAAGGAGGAGCGGCTACAGATCCTAGGAATTATCGCTCTATTAGCCTGACAAGCCTGATATGGAAAGCTATGGAATGCATCACCATGGACTTAATAAACTCAGATATAAGGAATCTACAAACTCTGGATCAAACACAGTTTGGTTTTGTGAAGGGTAGATCATGCCTACTCAACTTGGTCAACTTCTTTGAGTCAGTCGCTAGATTTGTGGATGATGACAAGGTGGTTCATACAGCCTACTTTGATCTGGCCAAGGCTTTTGATACAATTCCCCACTCAGGAACCAAAGAAAAACTCACTAAGCTAGGCATCAACCCCTATATCACTAGGTGGGTTGCAAACTGGCTCACAGATAGAACCCACAGTGTAAAAGTAGCTGACTCCAAGTCAGACTGCCGACTAGTAACAAGTGGAGTCCCACAGGGTTCAGTCCTGGGTCCTCTCCTGTTTGGTATCTTCTTCTCTGAAGTCCAGGCCAACTTGAAGGGACTCTGGCTGACAAAGTTTGCAGATGATTGCAAGTTGGGAGCTATTATTAACTTCCCAAGTGATGTTGACATCCTACAGAATGGCCTCACTGAAACCAACAACTGGTGTCAGAACCTTGACCTTAAGCTCAATGCCAAAAAATGTGTCGTCATCCCCTTTGGGAAAAACTCGGTTCCACTGAGCACAGAAGGCATTATAAGAGATCTGGGAACACAGGTTGACAGCAACCTCTCTCTTGATCACCACATTGCCACTGTGGTCAGAAAGTCCTTCTATGTGGCACATCTCATTACTAAGGGTTTTGCATCCAGGAAGAAAGAGGTCATTGTCTTCCTCTACTCTTCCCTCATTAGGCCAGTCATCGAGTGCAATGCCCCATTTGGCATGTACCTCACTAGACACCTGCAACAATTGGAGAGGCCGCAAAAGTACTTCACAAAGAGGATGCAAGGCTTTAAAAACTTGTCCTATATGGACAGACATAAAAAACACCAACTATTCTCTGTCTCATATAGCTTACTTAAAGGTGATCTCTGCTTGACTTACAAAGCCATGTCTGACCCAGCTCTGTTAGAAATGCTACATCTAAAAAAATCCCAATCTCTCCGCACCACACACTGCAGAGACCTCAACCTCATTACCACAATTAACAGAAGATGCTGGAGGGATAGGTTCATAACCCAGAGACTGTCCATGCTATGGAATTGACTTCCCATACATGTCAAGCAGAGCACCTCACTGACCCTCTTCAAGAAAAATCTTGATGAGTGGATGGGAAACAGAAAATTCACCCTGGGGATAACTACAGTGGCTGTACTCGACAGAAGCACTGGGAACTAAGGTCGGGTGGCACTATGCCAGGGTAATCCTATGGCTAGGCTTGTAAAGGCCCCAGGGCCATTAGCCTAGTACACACCTATGAACCTATGAACCTATAGATTCATAGATTTACTAGGCAGAGACAGTTCTTGGAGTATTCTCACCTTGCCAACCTTATTTACCACTTCTTGCCTCCAGGAAGGTGAAATAGCTCAGGCCATGAATGGATTTATTATATTGGATAGTGCCTATCCAATCATTAAGAATTGTCTGAAAGGAGGCAGGTATATAACTCTGTGTTATATGTAATAGAAGATTATTCCAAAGATGGGGATGCAGTGAATAATAAAAATGACCCTCCAGTGTTTTTATTTGTTTGTTTGTTTGTTGATGGAAACTCAACTCAGTTTGAGAAGTTGTCATTTGTTTTCTTGAGGTGTATGAAATCAAGTAGGGTTGGGTTCTTAACAACACAGGCGCTAGTCATAAATCACCTGACAGGAGTGTGCAAAAAACAAGAGTATAGGAACAGAGCTTCAAGTCTGTTTGCAGCTGATAATCATTAGTCCAATGATACTTTTAGTTAGGGGCATCTGGAGTCTTTATAGCTGTGAGATATGTTTGGCTAAATACATACTAAATGGGGAATTATATTCTATAATTGGCACGGTATAGAGAAATTATGACTTCTTTTGACATAGATGAAATACCTTTAGATATTAATTAGCCCATATAGAAGGATTACTTGATTGCTATTGCCATATGGATGTCAAAGCGTAGGGAGTTGTCTACAAAGGTGCCAAGAAATTTGGCAACATCATCATCTTGGAGTGGTGGGCTGTCTATTCTGTAAACTGCTGTTGACTCTTGTTTGCCAAAGATGACAATGCTGCACTTATTTACATTTAATTTAAATCTATTTCTAATACTGCACTGATTTGTACAGCTTATACCATACTGTAATAATGTGGTATCATATGCTGACTGAATATCAACAGCAAGCTTGCAGTCACCACAAAATATAGTTAACCTTATATCTGAGTTAATAGTTTGGAGATCAAAGAAGTGGATGACGAACAAAAAGCGTCCTAGTGCTGAACCGCAAGGGAAGCCACTAGTCACCTTTTGACTTTCTGAGGTGACGTGACACCTCTTCTTTAAGTGCATGAGCTTTATTTGTCAGCCAGTTTGCTACGAGTCCTACTATGCAGGTATCTACAGTTAGGCCTTTAGGTTTAGTTATAATTCCAACATGGGGAACAGTTTTCTGTCTCAGATTGGTTCATAAATTCATAAGTGTATACTGGACTATTGACCACTGTGGGCCTTTGTAAGCCTAGCTATGCAACCCAAATGTATCGCACAAATTATTGTTTTTTAGGGGTTATTTTAATGGAGTGTATGTTGCTTAGTGCATGATTTAATTGCTGACTCTGTCCATCAGATAAATATGTATAGTACCAGGAGTCATCATCATCATCATCATCTTCTTTTGGCTGTTCCTGTTAGGGGTCACCACAGCAGATCACCTGTTTCCATTTCTTCCTGTCCTCTGCATCTTTCTCTGTCACACCAACCACCTGCATGTCCTCTCTCACCACAACCATAAACCTTATCTTAGGCCTTCTTCTTTTCCTGTTACCTGGTAGCTTCATCCTTAGCATCTTTTTCCCAATATACTCAGCATCCCTCCTCAGCACATGTCCAAACCAATGTAATCGTGCCTCTCTGGCTTTGTCTACAAACCTTCCAACCTGGACTGACCCTCTAATATACTTATTCCTAATCCTGTTCACCCTCGTCACACCCAGTGCAAATCTTAACATCTTTAATTCTGCCACATCCAGCTCAAACTCCTGCCTTTTTGTCAATGCCACTGTCTCCAACCCATATAACATAGCTGGATTCACTACCCTCTTGTAGACCTTCCCTTTCACTCTTACAGGTACTCGTCTGTCACAAATCACTCCTGACACTCTTCTCCACCCACTCCATCCTGCCTGTACTGTCTTCTTCACCTCTCTTCCACACTCACCGTTACTCTGAACTATTGACCCCAAGTATTTAAACTCATCCACCTTTGCCACCTCTACTCCTTGCATCCTCACCATTCCTCTATCCTCCCTCTCATTCACAAACATATATTCTGTCTTAGTCCTGCTGACCTTCATTCCTCTTCTCTCTAGAGCATATCTCCCTCACTCCAGGGTCTCCTCCACCTGTTCCCTACTCTCACTACAGATCACAATGTCATCTGCAAACATCATAGTCCACGGGGACTCCTGTCTGATCTTGTCTGTCAACCTGTCCATCACCATTGCAAATAAGAAAGGGCTCTGAGCTGATCCTTGATGTAACCTCACCTCCACCTTAAACGCATCCATCACTCCCACCGCAGACCTTACCACTGTCACACTACCCTCGTACTTATCCTGTATCACTCTTACATACTTTTCTGACACTCCTGACTTCCTCATACAATACCACAACTCCTCTCTAGGCACCCTGTCATATGCTTTCTCTAAGTCTACAAAAACACAATGCAACTTCTTCTGACATTCTCTGTACTTCTCCATCAACACTCTCAGAGCAAAGATTGCATCTGTAGTGCTCTTTCCTGGCATAAAACCATACTGCTGATCATTAATCATCACGTCCCTTCTTAACCTTGCTTCCACTACTCTTTTCCATAACTTCATGCTGTGACTGATCAGTTTAATCCCTCTGTAGTTACTACAGCTCTGCACATCACCCTTATTCTTAAAAATTGGTACCAAAACACTTTTTCTCCATTCCTCAGGCATCCTCTCACTTTCCAAGATTTCATTAAACAATCTGGTTAAAAACTCCACTACCATTTAACCTAAACACATCCATGCTTCCACAGGTATGTCATCTGGGTGAACAGCCTTTCCATTCTTCATTCTCTTCATAGCTATCCTTACCTCCTCCTTGCTAATCCATTGTACTTCATGATTCACTATTCCTACATCATCCATCCTTGTCTCCCTCTCATTCTCCTCATTCATCAACCCCTCAAAGTACTCTTTCCATCTCCTCAACACACTCTCCTCGCTTGTGAGTATGTTTCCCTCATTATCCTTTATCACCTTTACCTTCTGCACATCTTTCTTAGCTCGGTCCCTCTGTCTAGCCAATTGGTACAGGTCCTTTTCTCCCTCCTTAGTGTCCAACCTTTCATACAACTCTTCATATGCCTTATCTTTAGCCTTCGCCACCTCTCTCTTTACCATGCACCTCATCTCCTTATACTCCTGTCTACTTTCTTCATCTCTCTGACAATCCCACTTCTTCTTTGTCAATCTCTTTCTCTGTATACCCTCCTGTACTTCCTCATTCCACCACCATGCCTCCTTGTCGTCCTTCCTCTGTCCAGATGTGATACCAAGCACCTTTCTAGCCATCTCCCTTACTAGCTCTGCTGTAGTTACCCAGCTATTTGGTAACTCTTCACTGCCACCCAGTGCCTGCCTTAACTTATCCCTGAACTCCACCTCACAATTACCCTTTTTCAATTTCCACCACTTGATCCTTGGTGCTGCCCTCACACTCCTCCTCCTCTTCTTGATAACCAACGTCATCCTACAAACCACTATCCTATGCTGCCTAACTACACTTTCTCCAGTCACTACTTTACAGTCTCCAATCTCCTTCAAACTGGCCCTCCTACATAAGATATAATCCACCTGTCTGCATCTTCTTCCACTCTTGTATGTCACCCTATGCTCCTCCCTCTTTTTAAAATATGTATTCACCACAGCCATGTCCATCCTTTTCACAAAATCCACTACCATCTGACCATCTGCATTCCTTTAACACCATACCTACCCAACACTTCCTCATCCCCTCTGTTCCCTTCACCAACATGCCCATTGAAATCTGCTCCAATCACCACTCTCACCCTTGGGTACAGTCATCACCACTTCATCCAATTCACTCCAAAATTTTTCTTTCTCACCCATTGCACACCCAACTTGTGGAGCATATGCACTAACAACATTCATCATTACACCATCAATTTCCAGCTTCATAAACATTACTCTATCTGACACTCTTTTCACCTCCAAAACACTCTCAGCATACTGTTCCTTCAGAATAACTCCTAAGCCATTTCTCCTCCCATCCACACCATGATAAAACAATTTGAACCCACCTCTAATACACCTAGCCTTACTCCCCTTCCATCTGGTCTCTTGCACACACAATATACCAACCTTCCTTCTGTCCATCATATCAGCTAGCTCTCTCCCTATACCAGTCATACTGCCAACATTCAAAGTTCTGACCCTCACTACCACAGTCCTAGCCTTTCTCTTCTCTTCCTGCCTTCGGCCATGCTTTCCGCCTCTCCTCCTCCTTCGGGCAACAGTAGCCCAATTTCCGCCAGCACCCTGTAGGCTAACAGTACTGGTGGCAATCGTTGTTAACCCGGGCCTCGACCGATCCGGTATAAAAATTTTTCTTGGTGTCTGCATGAAATGTTTTGGTGAAGTTTTACGCCGGATGCCCTTCCTGACGCAACCTTCCCCATTTATCCGGGCTTGGGACTGGCACAAAGAAATGCACTGGCTTGTGCATCCCCAGTGGCTGGGTTATGTGTAGTACCAGGGGTAAATTTCCAATTTCCCATTCACTGGGAATAGGGTTGAATAGTGTTAGGGAAGGGCTTGCCTTGTTTCAAGATCTCAAGATCAAATAACTGCTCCTGAGCATCATAAATTGCTAGCCTGGTTGGTCAAATTACCAAAGTAGAGTGGTTGGGTTAAATACCTTCTCAGTTAAGGACAGAGTCATTCCCAAAAGGACACATTTTGGTCTGACATTTGGACTCAAGAATAAGAACCCACATCAGTCCTTATTGGATAGAGTTGGCCTTCTATCTCTTGTTGAAAGTCAGGAGGAGCCTTTATGAACTCACAGTGAAAGAGCATAAGTAACACATAGAGTCAAAGCCATGAAGGTGGAAATGACAGCTGAACCAGAACTTATAACCACAACCTCTACCATTGTTGTTAAAGTTGTATATGTCCACCTATCTGGATCTGAGTGGTGTCTCTCATATTTGTTGAAAGCTGTTCTCATAACCAGGTTTAAGAAACTTAATTATGAGATTTGTTTGATTTGGGGGGGGGGGGGGGGCTCTTGACCAGTTGATATCTTTAAAGTTAATTGCAAGCTCTTAATGAATGTCTGGGCCATAGGCTGAGATCCTTGATGAAGGACCTTGCTCTTCTTCAAGAAGCTAATTTTATCCAACATAGGAAGCCATGTGACTGTAGATGTCCTGATCTTAAATGGGGAAACCTCTCAGAGAGGGATTGCAATCCTGACTTTGTGACTAGATAATCAATAGACATTTGGTAGACTAGATGGCTCTGGTGATACATAACTTCCATGCTGAGAACCTTCATTTGATATGACAAAGCTTGGTCCCAGTATTTCTTAGAGGTTTTATCTTACCTGTTGTTCCTGACAGGATTTCTCTTTCTGAGTACTTTGGTTTATTTTGAAAATGGAAGCACTAGCAAAGAGAGATAGCCAGTTTTGGCTCAGTGGGAACACCCAGTGGCATGGCATCCCTATGAGCAAAGAAACAGTTTGCAGATGATGTCTTTATGATTATTCTTATGCCTGCTAGCCAGGTACTTGTACTTACTATCCGACTTTAAATTGAAAATATGCAGATCCCAGGGCACCTGCATGAGCAGCTGGTGCCTCTAGCTGCTGTTAAATTTTTCTAGCCCATTGGCTGCAAACTTCACTGGTGGACTTGCAAATTAAATCAGGCTCTACAATTGTTCGAGTGTGAATATATCTGCAAACATATCTGGGTCATAATTTGAATACATCCATATAGAATTAGTAGCGTAAATGTCAACATATGGACTGGCTTGTATCTCTGGCGAAACGTTTACACTCACCTAAATTATTACACCTCTTGTTGCCCCACCCAAGGCCTAACCTTTAGCTCAGACACTGACTTGTCGTAGACAGACATTGGCTAAGTAATACCATCTCATATGTCATCTGTAAGCCATCTCAGGTGTTGTGGCTACATCTTATCCAAAAAGTTCTGCTAAGCATAATTCAATTTTCCATCTATGTTTTGACTTGTTAAACAGTTTTCTGAGCTAAATGCTGTAGCATATTTTTGCATCTGCAAATATGTATTTGTTTTATAGCATACCAATGTATCTGTAAATATGCTTTGCTCATTTCTTATGTGATCCTATTTACCCGGGCTGTGCCTGCATATTGTCCATTGAGATTAGTACACTATCCCAATAAACAAATTCAAATATATAAATGAATAAAATAAAAATAAATAACAGGCATTTCCCATTCTACGTATTAGTGTAGTAATTATGATCATGACCAAATGAGGAAGAAAGTATAGTTCTTAGACAAAATATTAGTTAGTAGAATCCCAATTACATACCTTTTCACTTTGATTTCCTCCCATTTATATCATATCATGGAAGGTCAAAGAGCCAGACAGAAAAGAATATTTGTCATCCAGAGCCTGAAATAAATAGCACAGTTGAAGAAAGACAGTAGCAGTATGACACTTCGTGAATCCACTGCTGAGTTTAACCTTCAAGGTTTATTACCCTGTAGTACATATTAAGATTATTAGAATCAAGCATATATATCCTTTAATAGTAGAGGCAACTTCCTAATGTTTTTGTGTGAACAGCTCTTTTACGTCGTTATTGTAGGTGACATGAGAAGGGTATCTGAGACACATTTGATATTCTTCCCACTACCTTTCAGACAAAGGTTGAGCATTACACTGACAATTGTCTAGGACTCTTGGGTAGGTTTTGTGAAAGGCAGGTCATCTACAAATCACTGGAGGTTACTAATAACTTTTGTGATGTGATATAGGGGGGGATTAAGAGAGCAATGGTGGTGCTTATGGACATACAAAAGGCCTTTGACTTTATAAACTGGGACTCTATGTTGTAGAGCAGGTATTGGGGACAGGACAGGTTATGCAGAGCACCACAACTCTATACAAGGAATGAAATGTACAAATCAGGTTTAATGGTGATCTACTCAAAAGTGAGCTTAGAGAAAGGGACATGATAGGGTTCTGTTTTATCCACAACAATCTGTATTCTAGTTGTGGATAAAAATGGCTCAGATTATAACAGGTTGATAGAACTTGGGGAGTTATGGGGATAAGAAGTAGACTATCATGTCTCCACAGTGGTAGGAAGGGCATTCTATATTGCTCATCTCATAAGTGAGGGCATTGCCTCCAGAAAAAAAGAAGTTATAACCTCCCTGTACTCTTCCCTCAACAGACCAATAATTAAGTACCTTTCCAAGCACCAAGGAGAAAAATGAAGACATTATATTGCTTGAGAAATGCTTATTATTACAACATCCGAGAAGTTTTCAATAAAAGTAATGTACTTTATTCTCTACACCTGTACCTGACTTTCACAGCTTCCACTTGAAGTCCATTTGACTTAAAAAAATGTATATGGGCCACTTCTTTCAAGTCGCCGAAAAAAACAGGCATTTGTATTGATTGAATCTTACTTAGTAAATAAAGCTTAAGCAACTTAGTCCAAATTAAAATGACTAAATGGATATTATTAGGAACATTTGTCAGTAGAGAATAAGTGTTTTAGGCTGCTAGCTTAATTGACCATCTTATACAGTTTGGTTTGATTTGATTCTCTTTGTATTGTGCTTACGATGTGACCATGAACAAGTCACTTCACCTGTTCATTGCTCCTGAAAAATGTAGGTCTTACATTACTGACACACACACACACACACACACACACACACACACACACACACACACACACACACACACACACACACACACAGCACATACATACACACACACACACACACACACACACACACACACTCACACATACATACACACACACTCACACACACACACACACACACACACACACACACACACACACACACACATACATACACACACAGCGCACACACCACACACACACACACACACACACACACACACACACACACACACACACACACACACATACACACACACTCACATATGCACACATGCACATAATGTGTATATTTTTATGTATGCACAATGTCTGTGTGTGTGTGTTTAATTGTTCTTTCTTAAACAGCTCTTTGTTTTGACAGGGTATCTCTAGTTCAATCCTAAATTTTGTTTGATTTGAACCTTATTTAGGACCTCCTCAGTGTAATAGTCATCAGTCTTCTAATAAGCCGAGTGCTTTAGTGCATAGTCAGACTCTCGACTTACTGTACATTGCACTGGTGGGCTCACAAAACAATGAAATGTATATACAGCTAATAGTTTGTCTTATTGCTCTGAATTTATTAATAAGACTATTGTGTTATTGCACATTCTAACCTGGACCATTTCTCTCCAGACCTCTGCTGAAAAATGTACTTTATTTATTTATTTACATTTATTTACCGGGGAAGTCTGACTGTTTTTTGTCCCATTTTTAGCAGAGGCCCAGGGAGAAAAGCACCACAAATATTGTTAACAAAGCAATTGTTTAAAAAAAAAAAACAGTTTAACAAAAAATATGAAGCACAGTTTTGGCATAATAATATTAGTAGTAAAAAATACAAAAAAAATGCAAAGTGCAATTCTGGAATAATATTATAAGCGAGTTATGACATTGAAAAAAACATTGCATGTTCTGTATACAGTTAAGTACATGGAGGTGTCAGCAGAGAACTAGGAAGTATATTCTGGGTTGGGATGGTTAGAAGACAGGAGAATATTAGTGAGATATTAATTAAAGAGAATGGAGTTGGTGTGCAGGAGTTAGAAGGGTATTAGGAAGCAGAACTAGTTTATGAGTAGAAGGGTGACAGAGAGTACATTGAAGCATCTACAGAGAAGGAGGGTTTTACCCCGGCTTGGTACAGGAGCAGAGCCAGTGATTGTTAGGTGTTCTTTTAGCACTAGTTTGAATTTGATGGGTCGGGCATGTTGAGAATTTCCTGAGGCATTATATCTCAGGATTTTGCTATTTTGTTGGATTATAATGCATCACCGTGGCTGTTATTAGGTTTAGTTACATAAAGTAGAAGGACGTTTTTGGGAGGATCTTAGAGTCCAGCAGTTGATATGGGGTTTGATGAAATTGCTGAGGGCTGGACAATTGTCTGGGTGGTGTACGATGGAATGTGCTAGGGCTAGTTGGTTGAGAGTAAGTTGGTTAGGGAGTTCCAGCCATTTAATAGTTTCATAGGTTCATAGGTGTTTACTAGGCTAACAACCAGAAGGGCCTTTTTAAGCCTGGCCATGCATCCCAGATCTCAGACAAGTTCTGATACCCTTGATAAGTGTAAGCATGGGCCTGGAAGATGAACCATTTACAGGTTACCTGTTTGCATTAGAGACATAGGTACCAAACCAGGGATGAATTTCTGTTTTCCCATCCAATTGTCCAAGTTGCACTTGAATTGCATTAGGGAGGAATTTTGCTTCACATTAATGGGGAGCCTGTTCCATAGATGGGGTAGTCTCTGGGATGCATACCTATCTCTCCAGCAGGTCCTATTTATATCACAGGCAATGTTTAAGTCTTTAGAATGGATAATTCTGCTACTGTTTGACAGAGAGGAGTAAAGTTGGACATGAATTTATCAGCCAGGAGGTTTGCTATATCTTCTGGCTCAATATAGATCGCTCCATTTACAATGAGCTCTGCGCATTTTTGTGTATTGCCTTTGAGGTTGCGGACATAGCTAAAGAATGATTTGTGGTTGTCCTTGGCCTGGGAGGCCAAACATACCTCAGATTTGGCTTTGGTAGACTTTATTTGTCCTCTGAGTTGTTTGTTTAGTTTGATGAGAGTGCTTTTATCCTTCTGGGTGCTGCATCTCCTAATTTTTACCATGTTTTTCTTCCTCCTATTATACATCCGATTAATTTTGTGATTCCACCTGGGTGGCTTGAGCTAGTTCTGTACTTCTTCCTGGTGGGTACAGCTGCCCCTGTGCAGCTATTAACATGATTGTACAGGGTTTCTGTGAACAGTTCTTCATAGTCAGAAGTCTTCTCGGGATATATAGGGGCTTGAAATTTTGCCAGGTTCTCACTTAATAGCAGGAGGTCAGCCTTAGAATAGTTCCTGAATATTCCTGTTTGAGTTGGGGGGGGGTCCAGGTTTTATTTTTACTTCAAAGGAGACCGTTTTGTGGTCTGACTTTACCAGTGAAGGCATTACAGTAGGGCTGTGCAGCACTCTCCCATATTAGTGAGGACCAGATCCAGTATGGTTGTACCCCTGGTTGGTGTACTGACTATCTGGTCCAGGGAGTTTATGTTTACAAAATCCAGGAATCTCTGTGCATGTACATTTGATGTCATATAGGATTTTCAGTTAATAGTGGGGTAATTTAAGTCACCCATGAATATGGTATTGAGTTGGATGGTTAGTGTTTCTAATAAGTTTAAATACATGGTATGGGTTTCCTGGGTCATAGAGGGGGATGTATAGCTTGCAAGGAAATGCTATTGGATTTTACATATGGTGATTTGAACATGGAGCAGCTCAAGTATATTGTCCTGTTTGACCAGCCTTGAAGTATATTTATTTTTGATGTAAATAGAGACACCTTCACCTATAGTCCCTGCCTGTGAAGTAGCTGGTCTAAATGTGTTAAAGG
Organism: Protopterus annectens; assembly: GCF_019279795.1. Lineage (NCBI taxonomy): Eukaryota > Metazoa > Chordata > Ceratodontiformes > Protopteridae > Protopterus > Protopterus annectens. The sequence continues at coordinate 1,289,526,216 of NC_056737.1, forward strand.
CCTTATAACCTTGCACTATTGGTGTGCTCTCCGTGTCTTTAAACCACGTCTCAGAGACTGCACAGACATCAGCATTCTCTAGGGTAAAGAGAGATTCCAGGGAGTGGAGTTTTTTGTTTAGGCTCCTAGCATTGAGCAGTAATGCCTTTAGAATTTATTGGTTTTGATTTGCTATGTCAGAAGTACTTTCATTTTTGCATTGCATAAAAAGGCACTATGGGGGAAGACAATATCTTAGCTAATATTCAGAAGCCTGGAGGGGAGAGGTGCAGACCATCCCTTGCAAAGCAGTGTGGTCTGTTGATCATCTCCTTCCATGCTGACAAATATTGTGCCTCCTTAGAATGACATCAGAAACTAAGCCAATTATTAAAGTCAGTCATCTTTTGTTTGTATTTTGGCATCATCCTTGGGGAAGGTAAAATGCTGCTCAATGCTAGGCTCATGTCAGCCTGAGACACATATTCCAAGAGCTCTATGATGTCTCTTATTGGTGTATTTAACTGGCTCTATTATTGTGTTGGTTGATGAGTAGATTGCAAAGATAGATAGACATACATCCACACGTGCACGCCCACACACACACACACACACACATATTTATATATATTTCATATATGCATACATATCTACATATGTATATACTTATATATATGAATATACATATATAGCAGTATAACATGGTAGATCTTACCAAATAAAATGCTCAGTTAAAAGTAAATACTGTATTTGTGTTAAAGTTGTACTAATAGAACTGTTATAAATAAATTGTTGCTGCTTTGAGCATATAATATAAATAAAAGTATTTCTTTGACAATGGAAAGGTACCTTTGCTGTATTAAACAATGAAATGTCATTTTCACTTTAAAGAAGGCTGCTGCTTTCAGAATACAGAGAAACTTTGCTGTTTTAACTAGAACATGCTTGCTTAATAGAACAATTAATTGTAAAAAGACTGCTAAGCTGTGCTCTTACAGAGTTTTGCTTGCCCTTCTTGGTGAGGTAAATCTTTATAGTTATTTTAGCAGCAGAGACTAGTAACTGAAGTGAAGAAAGAAAACTAACTTCTGTGTGTACAGTTCAAGTAGATGGTACTTTATGCAAGATACAAAAAGCAGGAAAATAGAAGTTATGTTCTTACCATAACGTTCCATGTTAGTTGTCTTCTTCTCGCCTTCTTCTTGCTGGATGGGTTCGGAGCCGACCTCGGCTTCGACTCGGCCACTCTAAAAGCTCGAGAGTTGGTTCCACCGGCTCGAGGCTCCCCTTATATCCCACAATGCTAGGCGTGAGTTACCTCAGATCTCGTTTGTAAGCTAGGCCCAGCTTATAATAGTAACAGAATAACTATAAACAAAGTCCACCTCTATAAACCAGGGAGAAGAGAAGGGTGACCTACATCCTGATCCAGGAAAATATGCACAGCAGCATATACCTAAAGTAAGAGGTGGTAGAAAGAGAGGTCACAATCAAAACTCCTCTAGGTCTGTCCAGGCCAGGGGGAAGGAGGGTGGGACGCAAGAAGAAGGCGAGAAGAAGACAACTAACATGGAACGTTATGGTAAGAACATAACTTCTATATGTTATGTTGTCTATCTCGCCTTCATTCTTGCTGGATGGGACCGCGTCCCTAGCACCTTGCCCCGGGTGGCCTAACGAAACAGACTCTTGAGAACAGTGGAACCAAAGTTAGCTCTATGCCTAGAAGCTAAATCCAACTTATAATGAGAAATGAAAGTGTGAGGAGAAGCCCAAGTAGCCGCTGCACAAATGGTGTCAATAGGCAGTCTGTCTTGGAAGGCTATAGAAGTAGCCAAAGCTCTGGTAGAATGGGCTTTAGGTTTGTTAGGCAGCTTATGGTGTCTAATTTCATAAACAAGGGAAATCAGAGATGTTAGCCATCTAGATAATGATACCTTTGAAACTGAAAGTCCCTTTCTGCCTTCTGCATAAGAGACAAACAGCTGGTCAGATTTTCTGAATTGTTTGGTTCTATCCAAATAGTACCTTAACTGACGATGAACATCTAGCCAATGCAATTTCTGTTCAGACCTGTTAGAATATTCTGGAAAAACACAGGAAGGTCAATGCTTTGATTTAGGTTAGACGCCGAGGCTATCTTAGGTAAAAAGGACGGGTTGGTTCAGAAGATACCCTGTCCTTATGGAACAACAGATAAGGAGGTCGACAGCTGAGTGCATGAAGTTCCGAAACTCTTCTAGCTGAAGTAATAGCTACCAGAAAGAGTGTCTTCCATGATAGCAATTTTAAAGAACAGGAGGCTGCAAGTTCGAAAGGGGAAAGAATCAAAGAACTAAGAACTAAATTTAGGTCCCAAGGAGGAGGAGGATTTCTTATAGGAGGTCTGAGAAGAAAAACTCCCTTCAAAAATGCTTTGCAAAGCTTGTGGGACATTATGGCAGACTCTGAAATGCCCACATGAAAGTTAGAAATAGCTGCCAATTGAACTTTAAGAGTAGATGGAGATGAACCTGCATGGAAGAGTTCAGCTAGAAAATCAAGGACCATTTGGATGGAAGCAGTGAAAGGATCTATGTCCCTTCCTTGAGCCCAATAGGCGAAACGTTTCCACTTACTCAAATAAATCTTTCGAGTGGAAGATTTATGGGAAGCTATCAAAATATCTCGGACACAGTGAGATATTTGAGGAAGCCTGGCTAAGGTTGGAACTGGAGGAACCAAGCAGTGAGGTTCAGAGAGGGAAGGGAGCGATGAAACTGACCCGACTGATGGATCAAAAGATCTGGAACTAGGTCCAGATGCCAAGGTCGCTCCAACAGAAAATGATGAAGAAAGGGGAACCAAACCTGTCGAGGCCAGTAAGGAGCAATGAGGATCAACGAGGCCTTCCGAGCGATAGCTTTCTGTATCACTTGAGAGATTAGTGGGAAGGGAGGAAATGCATACAGAAGTCCCCGGGGCCAAACTTGGATTAGAGCGTCTCTGCTGGGTTGGCCTGGTAAAGGGAATAGGGTGAAATAATCTCTGCACTTGCTGTTTTGGGGAGTAGCAAAAAGGTCGCAGCAAGGCTGACCCCACTTGAGAAAAATTTCTCCCACAACAGAGTCTTTCAGAGACCACTCGTGAGGCATGAGGATAGCTCTGCTCAATTTGTCCGCGATTTGATTGGACTTCCCGGGGATGTGCGTTGCTATCAGAAACCGCTGAGAAGAAATCGCCCATTGCCACAGTCTGAGTGCTTCTCGACACAGGGGGTAGGACCTGGTTCCGCCTTGTTTGTTGATATACCACACTACAGACATATTGTCCGTCTGGATTGCTATCGTTCCCAAGGGAAGAGAGTCTTGAAGGGCTTGCAACGCTAAAAGCACTGCTCTCATCTCTAGAACATTTATGTGCAAGTGGCATTTGTCTGGTTGCCATGTGTCCTGGACAGTTCTGCCCTGATAATGCCCCCCCACCCGATCAGGGAGGCATCCGTTGTCAGAGTAGCAACCGGAGGGGAAGGGACAAAGGGTCTTCCCAACAAGAGCTGAGGGGAAGACATCCACCACAGAAGATGATTTTTGCATGTTTGCGTAATCATGATGGTGTGGGACATCGGAAGTTGCTGGTATGACCATTGCGTGAAGAGCATCCATTGAAGGATTCTCATGTGGAATCTGGCTAATGGAAGCAGAGGTATGGCAGCTGCCATAATCCCCAACACTTTCAGAACTAACCTGGCTTTGATTCTGTTGCTGCTGAAGAGGAGCGAGACCAGTTTGTGTATGTCTGTTATTCTCTGATCTGTTAGTCTCGCAGACATGTTGACTGTGTCTAGATTTGCGCCTATGAAGGTAATAGTACGACAAGGCGACAAAACAGACTTTTCGCAATTTATTGAAATGCCTAAATTTTGACAAATGCGAAAGGTGTAGTCCCTGGCCAATAGAAGAAGATGCTTGATGGGAGCTGTGAGGAGCCAGTCGTCCAAATATGAAACACCTGGAATCCTTGACGTCTCAGGTGAGAAGCTACCACTGCCATGCATTTGGTAAACACCCGGGGGGCAGTGGTGAGACCAAAGGGCAGGGCCCTGAATTGAAAATGACTGGTTCCCAGCCTGAAGCGGAGGAATCTTCTGGAGCGTCTGTTCATTTTTATGTGATAGTACGCATCCTGAAGGTCTATAGAGCACATCCAGTTTCCCTTTCCCAATAGGGGAAGGATGGACTGCAGCGTGACCATCCGAAATCTTGTTTTCTTGACTGACTTGTTCAAGATACTGAGATCCAAAATTGGTCTCCAGTCCCCTGTTTTCTTTGGAACTAAAAGAACCTGGAGTAGATTCCGGATCCTTGCTGGTCTGCTGGAACTGGCTGTATTGCTCTTTTGCAAGCAGCTTTGAAATTTCCAAAGCTGCAAGATCCCTTTGAGCGGGTGGAACATCTGGAAGGGATTTTTTTGATTGGTTTGGAATGCGAATGAAGGGAATGGAATAGCCTTCGGAAATGATGGACTGTACCCATTTGTCTTGAGTCAGGGATAGCCAGGCTTCTGGGTACAGTGACAATCTTCCCCCGACTGCCTCCGAAGGTGGGCAGTCGGGCAACACCTCAGGGATGCTGAAAGGGCTTATCAGAGAAGGCTTCTCGATTGCCCTGGTTCTGTGGACCCCCCCTGCCTCTAGGGCGACGTCTACCGTTGTTGTTCCCCCCTCTGCCTCTGGCAGGGAACTGACTCTGTGCGTCAGGCGAAGTCCCTTGAGATTGTTTGCGGAACCACATTTTTCCACTTTTCTGGCCTTTGGGGTAAGGCCTAGAAGGAGTGGAGAAACGGACTCCGACGGCAGAAAGAGTCTTGCCATCTGTCTCGCACCTAGTCAAGGTTTCTTTCACTTGAGGACCAAAAAGAGATGATCCATCAAATGGGGAATTAGTGAATGACATTTTAAAGGGGTCCGCAAAATTGCATAGCCGCATCCAGGCATGCCTGCGTAAGGCCACACCTGTCCCTGCGGCCCTGCTCGCTCCATCAGCCGCATAAGAGAGGAGGCGCATGGAGGAGTTAGCTATGGAGTTCAGGGTAGCCAGCTGAGTGTTCATCTTGTCCTGAAAACCCGCAGCCGTAGGATCCTTCAACATGTCACTCGCTTCTTTGATCAAATCCCTTTGAAGACGAGTAAAATGGCATAGGTAATTCAGCGAACGCATAGCAAAGGTCGCTGACGAGAACATCCGCTTCCCGTACCTGTCCATAGACCTAGATTCTTTGTTAGGAGGATGAACAGGCACTGAAGGATCAGCTAGTTCCTTCTTGGTGGCAGCAGCTACCACCATAGCATCCACAGAAACACCTTTTGTGAGAAATTGCTTGTCAGTTGGTGCTGTTATAAATTTGGAAGGTCTCCTGGGGTAGGGTCCACTGAATCAGGAGCTGTCCAGGCCTTCTTTGCAACCACCTGCATGAGGGGATCAAAGGGGGACACCCAGGAGGTGGAAGGGCGAGCCAAACACCTCAAGATACACAGATTCATCCTCCGAAGGGTTAAGGGCTGGCCAATTTCCCTCTGTTTCAGGATCTCTAGAATGTCTGCAAAGAGACATCTTCAGAAGGGGAACGGGGAACCCTCGAAACCTCTAAATCTGTGTCAGAGGTGACAGACTCAGGTGAGTCTATGTGCTTCCTCTTACACTTTCTCTTCCTAGGGGCTCCCCTGCCAATTCAGGGAGGCCTCGAAGAGGATGAGATCCCACAGGGGATTCTTGAGGAGCTAGCTCTCTGCGGTCTGGGATGAGGGAGTGAGTCGACATAACCAAAGGCACCGAAGAGGGAGGGGCGGACGGAGCCGACTGTGGAGTCGAACAAGGTTCCAACACACTCCGCATGACCTCGAATGCACCCCTGTCTGGCAGAGCCAGAGGTCCCCGCCCGAAGCTGAGAACCTCCCTCGGCACCGACAGAGATGGCTCCGAGGCCGATGTCGGAGCCGAACTCACCAGCGCTGAAGCACCGAGAGGGAGAGGGGGGTCGGACAAGGGTCCGATGCCACTCACCCCCTCGGAGCCGACGAGGGGAGCCCGGCGCCGAGATTCTTCAAAAGAAGAAATCGGAGCCGACGACGGAGCCGAAGACAATTGTGTCGGCTCCGCCGCTACCACAGTCTCGGTCCCGAGACGCCCCGGCTCCGAGCTCAAAGGAGTCGGAGGAGGAATATTTATTGGAACTAGTTGAGGCATCGACTGATGAGTCGGACTCTGGAGCATTTGGGCCAGTGCCTCGGACTTCAAAAGTCTACTCACTACCCTCTGGAGGTCATGATCTGAGAGCCTCGATGACCTGGAGGAGTGAGATCTGTGGCTCCATTCAGACAGCAAGGGAGACGCTGGAGCCGAATGAACGGAGCCAAGGGACGGTGACCTCGATCTCTTTCTAGATGTCGGCTCCGAAGGTCTGATCGGAGCCGACCCAGGAATCTCTAATGCCTCGGCTCCAGCTGGAGCCGAGGAAACCACAGATACTGTAGTCAAAGACTCATCGGCTCCAGCCGGAGCCGATGAAGCAGTAGGCTTCGAAGCCTTAGGCCTCGACTCTGAAGCTGGAGCCGAGGTCTTGGAAGCCTTAGAAGGTTTCCTCGATGACACAGAGGGAACCTTCAGGCTTGATTAAACCCCTCAAAATGAGTTTATTTTTTCTCTCCTGCAGGACTCTAGGGCTGAAGCCATGGCATACAGCACAAGAGTCCTGCAGGTGTAAAGGTCCCAGGCAATACACAAGAAGTGTGACCGTCTGTCAGAGACATTTTCTGACAGCACGAGTCACACTTCTTGAAGCCTGAGACCTTTGTATCCTTGGACATACTCAAGGACCCTAAGTGTAATCACACACAGAAAAAACACACACACACAGATTACACTGATAGGGATTCAAAGGGAATATTTAAACTAAAGGTAATTAAGTTAAACTTCCCTAATCAACACATACACACCCTAAGGATAGGGAAGGGAGGGCCCGAAGGCCTTAGGGAAAGAACTATAAGTTCTTTAGTAAAAAAGGGGCTGGATAAAGGATATGAAGGGATAATATCCACTACACTAAGGGGAAAGAAAAATACACTAAGCTAGCTTAAGTCTAAAGAATTTAAACTAGTCTAACTTTCACTAACCTGGAGCTGGTAGAAAACACACCTCGATCGCTGTAGCGGCAAACGAGATCTGAGGTAACTCACGCCTAGCATTGTGGGATATAAGGGGAGCCTCGAGCCGGTGGAACCAACTCTCGAGCTTTTAGAGTGGCCGAGTCAGAGCCGAGGTCGGCTCCGAACCCATCCAGCAAGAATGAAGGCGAGATAGACAACTTAACATTAAGAGTTTCTGTTATGGAGGAAGGTATTATTTTCAAAGTTGCCTGGAGGAACAAATCTTATTCATTATCATATTAAAATATTCCAGGAGAAAAGGTTAACATAAAAACTTACAGAATGCTTGAGTCACAAAGACAGGTTGTACATGATGAAGATAAAGGAGGAGTCAGAAAGAGAGTACAGCACCCCATGGCATTATCCTTACATCCTTCTAAAACAGTCACGGTTTGTAGAGCTTTTAAGAGGCTAAACAGTATTTTGGACTTAATTATACAATGCCCGTGACTGAAAAAAATACTAGAAAGACTAGAGAAGGCATTAAGTGCATTAAAGAGATTATAGATGTTTAAAGTATGACACGTGTTTGACCTTACTCACCATGACATGGGAGGCCTAGTCAAAGCACAGTTTATATCTCACCAAATAATGTGTCACGATAAATGTAAATATTCTAGTCAGTGCTGTATTTGAGTGTAAAGACTTTTAATAGGACTGCTGTTGTAAATAAGAAACATTTCTTTTAAGGATATAAGGAAAACTAAAAGTGTTTCTTTTAGAATGGAGACAAATACGTGCTACATTAGCTATCTATATGCCGCTGTCACTTTAAACCAGAAAGTTTCTTTAAAAGCAAACTCTGCTGTATTAGAAAGTCAACTTAGTGAAACAATTGATTTTGTTTAAAAGACTAATTTAAGCCAGTGCAGAGTATTGCTTCGGTTCATAGATTAGTACTAGACTAACTGCCCTTGTGAGGCATTTTAAGCCTAGCCAATTATCCCCTGTGAGATTCAAACCCTGCACCTTGTGTTTGTAAGGCAAATACCTTAACTATTAGGCCACCCTATTTTGGGTGCTTATTTGGAAGGGAATTTGATGCCCAGAACAGCAGCTCTTGAAGAGAGAGTCATGAGAGTGAGTGATAATTCGGAGGAAGATACCAGCATGAAGTTGGAGATTATTCATGTTGGAAGAATCCAAAAGAGATAGACAGAGAGTTAATGGGATGCTCAGAGAAAGTCTGAGAGAGAGAGAGAGAGAGAGAGAGAGATCTGAAAAAGACTACATCCCAAATGTATGGGACTGCCATAAGACTTTTGTGTTTATAAAGAACATACATTTTTATGTTTTGTACAATAAACTACACTTTTTTCTAAGACTGGGTGCCTCTGTTGCCTTTATTATTCCAGTATATGTATGAATGTATGTATGTATGTATATATTAAAATGAGATGTAATTTAAATGATTTACATTTTAAAGTATAGACTAGCAGCATTCCTTACTGCAACAAATACAGCTTTGTATAATAAAAATGCCATGTCACAAGGCTTTTCTTGCTGTAATATGAAGTTGTGAGATTAAAAAAAAATGTTGTTCTTATAATGCTGGCTAAATCACCCAATGAATCACAAAATACAGCCATTGTGTAAGTAATTTCCTACCATCACACAATCTCATCAGCAACTATGGCTGGAGATTTAATAACAAGCATTACCTTACAGAAAATCCTCTGTTGGTTTATTGCTAAGAACATCATTTTTCTTCTTGAACTGAGTTAGATGAGGACTCTGAATTGCATACAGCAGTAGGCTATGTGTTCATTATACATGTGAGGAAAATGACTTGGTACTTTCTAAAGGTTTGTAACCAAACTGAATAACACAAAATACAGAGTCAATCTCACTCAAACAGCAAATTGACATGTCCTTAGAGTTCACTTATCTGTATTATTTTGTGTTAGGTCGGTGCGTTTGCTGTTGCCATAGCCAATAAACTTAACAAGAGAAGCAGTTATGAAGTCAGGAATAAAGTATGAGTGATACTGAAGACTAAAACAGACAATAAATGATAGATTGCTAAAACACACTGTCAAGGAGAACTTCCTCTTAAAATATAAATAGGCTTGGAAGTAACCAAACACTTGCTTAGGTGTGTCAGTTGTAATTATTTAGACTCAGTTTCCAATCTAGAAAAGAGGCAGTGTGTATATTTATAGATAACAAACCATTCAGGAAATGAAATGCGCATATTTCAAATCTTAGCTGACATTTATAGTGAAAGTCATGTCACATGTCACTACCTCAAAGAGCTACTCAAACAAATTACACTCAAATCCAAAACTGAGATTGTGTATCTCAGACAGATTATGCTTGTTAAATAAATTAATAAAACAGAAATTCACTGTAGCTGCTTTTCATAACTAGTTGAGATGCAAGGCAAATATATGCATAACTATCACAGTGTTATAGTACCTGTTTTTAAGCCCCATATTCCTTTTAACAAACATTTCAAAAGTTTGTTCATTTATTTAATCAATTTCTTAAAATGAGCGGGCTGGTCCACAGACCAATTTCAGCTACAACTCAAGCTTCATTACAGAGCACATTAGTCACAGTTACACAAAGAAACAAATGGTATATAAATTACCTATTAAGTACCTCAGATTACAAAGTGTACAGAATAGAGGCATTTGATTTCATAACAGTTACTTATGGCTTTTGTGTTGTGTGGCTTATTTTGAGGATATTTTTTCTCAGTCTTGCATCATTGCATGGCTCCTTACCAGGTCTGCTAGCCACCTTCTCCAGCTCTCCAGTCTATCTCTGATAGGCCTGGGGCCAAGGCAGATCTTGAGGGTGTCCTGGGGGCCTGGCCATCCATATCAGGCTGAGCGGTCTTATTTTATGCCCTGCTCTGTTGCTTACTCCTACATTATGTTGGTATGAATGATAGACATGCAGTGGGGATGTGTGGCATTTCAGCTTTGTCCCCACTCTATCCCCTCCCCCAGACCTCAAAGTGCACCATCTCCAGCCTCTACTAGGGATCATCACAGCAGATGCCCCAAAACCACCCACCAGGGATTGTAACACCATCCTTCTCTGATGGCTTTTGTATGTTGTTAATGTTCAAAATGCAGATACACAGGCACAGAGGGATAAAGCCCTAACTGCACTCCAGATGACTCATGTCTGACTTGCAATATGGATGCAGGAGGAACCAAGTGAAGGAGGATAGAAGTGAGCTATCAAAGCCAGGTTATCCATCCCAGGGGAAGAGAGATGGCAAGACTCACTGCATTGGCAACATCTGCAGAAATGCAGTCATATCATCCCAGCAAGAAGAGCTTAACATATCCACACTGCAGGAAAGACACTTGGTCAACGTGTTTCACATGTACTGAAGAATACATTCATCTCCTAAGTTAATTACAACAGAGATCATAGATTGATAAAACAGCTGAGATATAGCAGTTCATAAGATCTGTAGTTTGCTGAACACCCTAGCATCTGACTCTCACCACTTCCATGGAATGAATAGGCTGGAAGGCTGATGGTCTAAAGGAATGATTGGGGCAGTTGTATGCAGAAAGGGGAGCCTGTTGGCCAATTCTGGCACAAAATACAAAAAAAAAAAAAAAAAAAAAAAGAATACATCTAGTCGACATCAGATAAACACTTCCCAAGAAGAAAACATTATCCAAAGGCAAATCCACCAAACATGAACTTTACTTGAAAGTTTAAACTCGTTCATTCTTTAAAACAGTAAAATTGAACTTCATCAGAAAATGTTGTAGCTAACAAGTGCCACTTCATTATATAAACATTGAGATGTCAATTGTATCTTCTTGGTGATATTGGATATGTCCTGGAACATTGACTATTGACACCCATAACAAATCCACACAATCAAGCAGATCAGAGGTAAAATTGTGCACTATTGCAAACTAGAAACATTACTGGGCATATATTTAGGCAGCTAAAGGCACGTTTTCAACATTTTCAATGTCTGGATTCATTTAGTTGTGCCCAGCAGTATGATCTTTCCAAGTGTGTTGGAATATTGACAGTATGTACAATGTTGCACAATATTATACTTAAGAAGTAGTTACAGCCAGTAGAGAAGCTAGGATGGGGTGAAGGGGGCAACTGCCTGGGCACAGAGTGTTGGGGGAGGTATCACTCTTTAATGTATAAGCTGGTACTGCATTTGCGGTCATACCTGAGCATTCCATTTATCAGTGTAGTCTAAACTGTAGCAGCAGCTTGCTTCATTTGTAGGAAGCAGTTTGCTATAGTTTAAAAGAGAGGAGATGTCTATTTTTTAACTAGAACTTGTGCTCTGTAGTGCAGGGTTTAAGCTGTAACAACTGCTTAATACATTTGTTGCAAGCAGTTTGCTATAGTTTAAAAGACAGGAGAAGTTTTGTTTTTCTTTTTAACTAAAACCTGAGTGCTGTAGCACTCCTGACAGGCTATAAACTGTAGCAAACGCCTGCTACATTTGTGGCAGGCAGTTTGCTAAAGTTGAAAAGACAGAAGACATTTCTTATTTTTTAGCTAAAATCAGAGTGTTATAGTGGTCTGTGCAGGGTATAAATTGTAGTGACTGCTTGCTACATTTGTGGCAAGCAGTTTGCTACAGTTGAAAATACAGAAGACAGTTCTTATTTTTTTAGCTATAATCAGAGTGCTATAGTGGTCTGTGCAGGGTATGAACTATAGTGACTGATTGCTATATTTGTAGCAAGCAGTTTGGTATAGTTTAAAACAAAGGTTTTTTAACGCAAACATGCAGGGTGTAAAGAAATGAAGTTTTTTTATTTATTTTTTACTAAAATAAGAGGAAGCTGGGTTGGTACAGGGTACAGAAAAAGAACCTACTTACCTGGAGCAAGAAGGAGGTGGGGTATGTTGTGTATCAGACCACCTGTTTGGTGTGCTAGTAGAAAGACTGGACTTTTTTTTGTCTTCACTTGAAGTGCTAGTAGATGGGGGTGATGTTGCATGGATTGGGTACTGTCTGCAGGAAGACAGCCATTCAACCTTTTGGCATCCTGTAGTTTTGTAGAAGTCCTGTTTTTATTAATAGCTGAGGGATGGGTTGCTAATTTGTGGTAATGGGAGGGTGAACTGGTTGAAGCAGCTACGCTTATGACTACAGCAGTTCCCAGCATAAAGGCAGCAAAACTGTGTCAGATGAGGAATCAGAGGAGGAGCCAACAGCAGGAGATCATGCCAGAAGACAAAGCTGGGCACACTATCCTGTGGCACTACCAGAGAGGCAGCAGATTGCATATAGCTTTGCAAAACAGTAAACAAGAGTTTAGCAGATACACAAAAGCAAAAATTATGCATGCAAAAACAACACCAGGTCATGCTTATCCATGCATAGAATGGCCACACTGTGCATAAGACACAGGCAACCTAAGTAACAATCTACAAAGGATAGGGCACTATTATCATAATTTAAACAGGTGGAGAGAGGATCACAGGAATGATATCTTTCAGTGGAAAGTGTGTGAGTGTTGATGTATATGAAAAAAATGCCTTTATGGGAAGTGTCAGAAGTAGTATTGGGAGGTTTAATGATGAGAAGTGTAAGAGTTCAGTGGATGTGTGCAACATGCTGGGAGTTGCGGTCGTGTATGCACAGCCTCAGCAGCTGGTGCAGCACTGTACTTCGGGTTACCAGACAGGACCCGGACATGCATGGTTGAGGGTTCAGCATCCTGTGTATGCTCCAACCCATGACAACTGTCTGTCCCAGGAGTAGTGCTGGCTGTACCATGACCCTGGCTAGCTGCAGATGTGCTAAGTGACCTCGGTTGATGTCTGCAAAGAGATCTGCTAGTATAATGATGGCCACGAACATGAAGATGCCCTGTCCTGGCCGTAGACATAGCCACAATTGATGTTGCTAAGGAAGTGCTAACACATCAGGAGTTGGATCTTACACATCCATGGCCATGGACTGGCTGTGAGGATACCCCTCTCCCTGGCAGGTGAGCCAGAGAAGTCATTGCACTGCCCAATGTGTGATGCAGTCTTTCCAAGGAATCACATATATGAGGCACACCCTGGATCACCTTCATTATTTCTCTGACATTAACTGTGGTGACACCAACCTGTGCTTTCATGACAGACATGCACATACAATGAGTTCCAGTCACTGACACACCACCTTAGGGGAGGATGATAACCATGTCTCCAGTGAGCACCATTACCAGTACCTCCCCTCATGCGGACTTCCCTGTCCAAGAGTGTTAGTAGCAGATTCAGACATCTGTTTACTGGGGCCAGCACACTTCCCTGATTGATTGTATCCCCATCAACCTGTCCTCTCTCAGATGTTTGTGCGACTTGGGTATCCACAGGCATGGAGACTATGTCCACAATGTGTGTAGGTGATACAGTGGTCACATACCCTGTATCAAGCACATGCTTTGCACCTGCTTACTGTGCCAACTCATCCCCACCATCATTACCAGAGGCTACAGATCCTCCAAAATCAGATGGGGGGGGCAATAACCTGTGAATACCTGAAAGCAAATAAAATATCCAATGTAAGTATGACCCAACATCACAGCTATGCAAGTAGCAGATATGTTGATAACTATAAACATGATAAACACTAACCCTGGCCATAACTTGTGCAAATGGTCATGCCTGTTAGATCCTCTGTATTTGTACACCGTTAGTCAGACAGATTTAATGAAGTTTATAGTGACTAAGAGGTAAAGAGTATTTTGGTACACCAAAATAGGACCATACTACAGGGGAAATTGTCTGTGGCCTTTCTAGCACTACTTCAACATCCAGAAGCATACTGTGGAGATCTTTTGAGGTGGTACTTCCTTTAAGAGGTACCAAGACCTCCTCCTTCTCTCTATTGGAGGTGGTTCAATTAATGGCCCACCATCTGTTGCCCTATGTTCTCACAGCTTTGGCTTCATGCGTGGCACCATGGATTATATCTGTGACCTTGTGGTACACCATTTCAAAGCCATGGTACTGACAACCACTGCATTTACATTGCAAATAATCTCAAACAGGCACAGTCACAGTAGGACAGGTTAGCTGCACAAACATCAAAGAGCCTTTGGCCATAAAGATGCAGGGTCTGCAGTTCCACCTCATTCTCAGCATCTAAGAATTTCAATTTATGGATGGCTGGATGCAATTTGCATAGCAGATGCAACATTTTTTTCTGCTTGCCTTGGTTTTAAGCATTGCTCTTTTAGTATGGGAAACAGTTAAATTAACATGCCTTTTCCTGCCTGGGCCTTACAAATCTTTATAGGTTCATAGGTAAGTAATAAGCTATCTTCCCATGGGAATTTATAACCCTAGCCACAGAGTGATGGCTTTTGCCTCCCCATTAGATTAGTAACCTGGGCCACTGTCAACAGGGCTCCTGAAGTGATCCCAGGGTAGAACTTATGATTACCCATCCACTCATCAAGATTTCTCTTGCAGAGGGTCAGAGAGGAGCTCTGTCGAATATGGATTGGGATTCTATTCCAGAGTGAGGGGAGTCGCAGGGACAGGAATCTATCCCTCCAGCTTGTCCTGTTTATTGTTGTACATAAGTTCAAGTCGCTAGAACGAGTGGTTCTGAGGGATCTCGCTTTTTTGAGGTGAAGCATGTCCATTAGTTCAGGGTTTGACATGGCCCTATAGGTCAGGCATAGGTCACCTCTGAGCAGACGGTAAGTGACTGAGAAGAGCTGGTGCTTTTTTATTCGTGCTTCATAGGGTAATTGTTTAAGGCCCTTAATCCTCTTAGTGAGGTACTTCTGTGGTCTTTCTAGTTGTTGCAGGTGTCTAGTGAGGTACATCTCAAATGGGGCATTGTACTCTATTATGGGCCTAATGAGTGAGGAGTAAAGGGGCGCAATCACCTCCTTGGATCTGGATGAGAAATCCTTTGTGATCAGGTGTGCCACATAGAAGGATTTCCTGACCGTTTTGGCTATGTGGCTAGCAAAGGAGAGCATGCTGTCTGCTTGGGTACCCAGGTCCCTAATTACTTCTTCTGTACTTAGTGGATTCCCGTCTATGTGGTAGTTTGTAGGTACTTTGTTTTTCCCAAATGGGATTACTATGCATTTTTTGGTATTTAGCTTGAGGCCATGACTTTGACACCAGGTGTTTGTCTCTGTGAGATCCTTTTGCAGGATGTCTGTGTCAGCTGGACAGTCAGTTATTGCACCCAGTTTACAGTCATCTGCGAACTTGGTTAGCCACAGTCCCTCCGCCTTTGCCTGTACTTCGGAGAAATATATACCGAACAGGAGGGGTCCCAGGACTGAGACCTGTGGGATTCCACTTGTGACTGGTTTAGAGTCAGACATGGCACCTGCCACTCTTACCATGCGGGTTCTGTTTGAGAGCCAATTGGCAACCCATCTTGTGACATGGGGGTTGATATTTAAGCTGGTGAGTTTGTCTATGATTCCTGAGTGTGAGATGGTGTCAAACGCCTTAGTGAGGTCCAGATATGCTGTGTGGACCACCTTCCCTTCATCTATGGCCTTGGTGACTGTTTCGAAGAAGTCGACCAAGTTCAGGAGGCAAGATCTGCCTTTAACAAAGCCGAACTTGGTGGGATCCAGTGTCTGGAGGTTCCCAATGTCCCTGTTAATGAGCTCCATGATAATGCGTACCATGGCTTTGCAGACCAAGCTAGTCAAGCTTATAGGGTGATAGTTCCCAGGGTCAGTTATGGCACCACCTTTGTGGAATGGTACGACTGTTGCTGTACACCATTCTTTGGGTACATAGCCTGTAGAGAGGCTGAGTTTGAGTAGAGATTTAAGATGGGGGGTTAGTTCATTTTGAAGCTCGTGTAAGACAGAACCTGGGATAGCATCTGGTCCTATCGATGCTGTGTTTTTGGCCTTTGCAAGGGCTGTCTTTACTTGTGTGTCTGAGATATCTGGAGCGCCACATTCTTCTGGGATGGGTGCTAGCCCCTTTGGTGGAGGGGGGGTGAAGTTTGCACTGAACTTGTCAGCCAGGATGTTGGCAATGTCGGTTGGTTCAGTGTATTTATGGCCATTATGCACTAGCTTGGAGCATATCTGAGAGTTTCCCCTAGACTCTTGACATAGTTAAAGAAGGCCTTGTGGTTATCCTTAGAGTCATTGGCTATTTTTCTTTCAAAGTTGGCCTTGGATGATTTAATGAGGGAGCGCAGTTTTTTTACTGATGTTAATCAAAGATGCCTTCTTATTTTGGGATTTTGTTCTATCTTGCAGGAGTTTCCTCCTTCTGTTGTAAAGTTTATTTATGGCTGGAGTCCACCAGACTGGCTTCCTCTTTTTTCAGGAGTTGGTCTTGGTTTTACTTGGGATGGCTCGGTCCAATGCACTTGTAAAGGATTCTGCGATGGGTCATCATTTTCCATTTGATTGGGAGCTTTGAAACTTCCCACCTTGGTCTTGAGGAGTGTGAAGTTGGCTTTAGAGAAGTTTTTTACCTTGATTTCCTTGAAGGGGGGAGGGGGGGTCAGGATGTGGATGTCCAGTGTGATTAGTTTGTGATCTGATCTTATCAATGACGAGTTTACCTCAGGTGTGGAACATAGGTTCCCCATGTTGGTGATGACCAGGTCCAATATGTTGTCACCTCTTGTGGGAGTGGTGACCAGCTGTTCAAGGGAGTTTGAGTTTATAAACTCAAGGAAGCATTGGGCTAGGGTGTTTGAGCTTGAGTAGTTTTCCCAGTCAATGTTTGGATAGTTGAAGTCACCCAGTAGCATGGTGTTGGGTAGAATCTTCATACTTTCTAATGTTCTCAAGAATGCTGCGTGAGGGTCCTGAGACAAGGTGGGAGATCTGTAGCAAGCTATAAATTGAACAGTCAATTTACCTGCTGTCAATTGCACTTGGATGGTCTCAGATTCCCCGTGCTGTGCTACTAACCTGGAGGTGTGGGTGTTCTTGTTGAATATGGACACACCCCCTCCTTTTGTGTTCCTGTCCTGGTTTTGGGACCTAAAGGTATGGTAGGAGTTATAGCCTGGTAGTGCTGGGGTGCTCTCTGGAGCCTTGAAACAGGTTTCTGTCACTGCACATATGTCGATTTCTTCCATACTAAGGAGAGCCTTGAGTGCGTGCATTTTGAGGTTTAGACTTCTGGCGTTGAGCAGCATTACCCTCAGTTTTTGTTTATTATTGTTGTTTATGGAGGCGGGTTTGTCTTTTGAGCCTTGCCTAATAAAGGCAGTACTGGGGCGGCAAGAGTCTTGGCCAGTATTCGAAAACCCAGGGGCAACAGGTGCAAGCCATCTCTGGTGAAACAACGTGGCTTGTCAAGCATGTCGGCCCAGGCTGACAAGTACTGGATCCCCTTTGAATGACACCAGTAGTTTAACCAATTGTTGAAACTGATCATTTTTTCTTCATATACTGGCATAATTTTGGGTGAGGGCAGGATGCTACTCAGAGTCAGAGTCATACCAGCCTGGGCTACATGGTCAGAGAGCTCCCCAATGTCTCTTTTAATGTAGTCCAGGGAGGTACGTCTCAGGTCATTTACGCCAACATGTACAATGACAGAGTCATATTTGTACTTGTTGTGGAGTGATCTGAGTGCATGTGTTATGTGGCGAATTCTGGCACCCGACAGGCAGCTTACGGTAACCTTCTCCTTGTTCAGTCTAGTGAGTGGGACGTCTGTGTGCCTGATGATAGAATCACTGATTACTAGTGTGTTAGGTATGTTATTTAGCCTTAGGGGCTGTTTTTGCTTGGCAGACTGACGTTGTGACATATGTGTTACCTGATTTCTGTTGTGGGGTGGTACAGTTTGAATTATTTTCTGCTTATGCTGCTACTATCTCCCTAGGTCATTTAGTATGTTGTTTTTTTGAATAATAGTTAGATATTTGTATCCACAATCTTTAAGTAAATATAAGGCATGTAGGTGTACTGAGCATATATACCCAAAAAAACAATCATAGAAGTACAACTGAACAACAGCATGTGACCATTAAAATTACACTGTTTCAAAATCTGTGGCTATTAACATACGTGCAAGTCATGCAGCACTAAAACAGAATTGAACATTATCCTGAATGTGACCTTAGAGGTGAATCTACCATCCAGCTTAGCAATCCTGCATGCTGCTAAATTCAGTACCCTTGTATTCTACCCCTCAAGACACTTTAGCCAACACATTTAGAAGTACTGACAGACTGACATTCCCTATAGGCAGCAGGCAGCAGAGTAAAGAACAGCCAAAAGCAATTGTTGTACAAAGGAAAGGATTTGTAATGAGTATCACTTAATACAAGAAGATATCTTAGCGAGAAGAAAGTTTTCTCCAAAGTTACCCGTAGCAGGAATCAAACTCGTGTACCATGTTTTCTTCTGTAGCACATTGAGCCTCTACGTATCTCATCATGCTTCTATTGTGTAGGTTCACCCCTCTGGGTATGATAATTATGCTAATTAGGGTTCAATTCATTGTTTCTGAATCACTCAGTTTCTGTGATGAGCCCACCTGATAAATATAGTGCAGGGTTCTACTCAGTGTTAAGTATATGCCTTGATGCCTGTAGGCAGAATTGTGCATGCATAGTCAGCCTATGATTTTAGGGGTATGGAATTAATTGTACCATATTTAACCATTTAAAAAGGATCACTGCAGAGAATGTATTCTTAACAGCATACACTGGGATAGAGGACTAACATGTTTCACACCTTAATGTGTCATTGGAACCATAATAATACTGTCCCTATATTTCCTGAGTTTGCCATTCATTATACAAACGAGGTATTGATTGATGCCAATTATTAAATGGTAGATCCAACATATGAAAACTGTTTTTGTACAGATTCTCTTCCATTTTTCCTGAATTTCTTTAAGGTGAGACAACATGGCTGTAGAAGGAATGGGTAGTGCTCCTTTTAGAGCACAGGGGTGGTGTGAGGAGTCCATTTTTTTCCAGGCATCCTCTATAAAGAGTACATAGGGAGAATCCTGCAGAACAGCTATACCAAGCCTGAACTGAAGCCTGGAATAGTTTGAGTAAGGCTGTCACCCATGATACTGGGAAAACAGTGCCATCACCCTTACAATAGCATGAGCTCCATCAATCCTGATCTCCTTAACCAATGTGAGGATGAACTTAAACAGCAGTCACCACCTAGGTACTGTAAGTACAACTTATCTTAGACACAAATGTCACCTGCCACTGTGTGCCATCCTTTAATGTTACATTATGCTGTTTTTGTGTCTCTAGCCCCGAGTCCTAAAGAGAATGCCAGTGTGAGTTAGCATGCTTCATAATGTCTAGCTTTTAATATTAACAGTAGGAGGGATAAAAAAAAATGAATGTCACACTTTTAAACACCAGGGCCACGTCTGTCAGTATTGGCGTAGCTGAAAGTCATGAATGTGCAGTGCTACAAGTATCTTAGCATGTGTCCTCTTCAATATATGAACAAGTGGGTCCTGACTTGTATGCTGTCTTCTCACATTGTGAGACTGTCTTTGGGTTCAATGCCCCACCCAACAATAGTGTTATCATAAAAAATATTTTGTGTGTATTTCTCTGTCTCGGTTGTAGCACTGCAGTTTCACATGTGCCATATATGTAAGATTATCATTAGTAGCTTGTTGGACATTTTCCAATGTAAACCAGAAGTTTGTTTCCTTTGCTTCTCACCTGTGATTGAGATATGTATGTCTGGACAACATGCTCACTTTGTATACGTACAGTAGTCTCAGACATCCACATTTTTGAGCACAGCCAGCTGTTGATCTGTCTAAAGAGCTCCAGCTGTTTCACCCCCCCCCACACACACACACACACACACACACATGCGCACACACACACACACACACACACACACACACACGCATACACACACACACACACACACACACACACGCACACACACACACACACACACACACACACACACACACACACACACACACACACACACACACACACACACACATGTAAATATACAAACCTGCTGCTGAAACTCCTGAGTATTTACTGCTTGAACAAGTGTACTATGTTTAACTATCAGTATCAACATAATTACTGTAGAACTTCAGTTTTTCATTGTGTTTTTACCCCCCCCTTGTCACTATCCTTTCTCTTACATATATTTATTTATTATTTGATTCTCTCCATTTCTTTTATTAGTATATACAGCAGCATAGCACCTTTCATCCATTCCATTAGCATGGCCTGTTGGCCTCCCACAGATGGCAACAGCAGCACCATCATCATCAGTGGAAGCACCCAGCACATCTGGGTCCGAGCCTGCCACAGGTGACACCACACCTCCTATCCTATCAATATCACCTATGTCAGGTATTGACAGCTGGCAGAGATCGTGGCTGATATCGAGAATAGGTTTGATGCCCACATTGGCCAAATACAAGACATGCTCCTCTGACTCATTGAATCATATCCCAACCTAGCACTGGCTCTGTCATCTAAACCAGGGTCTAGTAGTGACAGTTCTCAGGGAGACTGTAGTTGGGAACACCCATGCCTATCCTCTTACCTGGTATTCCCCTCCTTTTTGTGCCCATTCTCAACCTTATTAGTTTACACTCCTGCCCTCACCATTGCCTTCCCTATGCCTGATGTTTCCTTCTCATTTGTGTTCTTCACCCCACATTGTGTTGCCCCCACCTCCTGCCAGTCACATCTGTCTTCCTCTTCTACCTAACATAGCCCTGTTATTCCCTTCCTTCTCACCGTTACCTTCTTTTTATAAAATAAAATGGTAACCTGTCCCACAAAAAACTATTTCCTGTCTACTCCACCACCATTCTGTTCATTCCTTACTTCCCCACTTTCTCTTCTACCATCTGTTTGCTTCCTCCTTTCATCTCTTTCCTACTGACCAATTTCCTGACTTTAATCTGGTCAAAAAATAAACCATGCCACACACATATCCAAAAAGGCCTTCCAGATCACTCATGTTTTTGTGGTCGTACTGTGCATGGCAGGTCACAAAGGGTACCATCAATGCCTAAGTACAGCTGATGAGAAATAGCAGTTGTTATTGTATAGCAACAATGAAGTGTAGACAATATCATGTACTGCATATATTGACTTCATCTGCCATTGGTTTTGCAAATGAGCTGAGTGTTGTAGCACAGCAGTGTACACATATGAAACAGGGTAAAGCTTATGGGTTTGCTCTGATTGCTTGCCTGGCTTAGTTTCTTAGTAAGATGACTTGTGGAGAGTAGGTGCACTGAGTGGAGAATTCCAATCCTCTCTGGGGTTTTTCACTTTTCTGCTTCCATTCTGTAAATGTGTAAAACTCATCTGCTATTTGAATCCATAGCAGGTGCTTTATGATTGCTTTGATGGCCCACCTTATAAAGGAAGTGTTTGATAGAATGTCAGTGATGACAGTAATGGGTTCAAATTTGCTGAGGCCAATACTTTGTTGTTAGCTTCCAGTCTGCAAATTTGTAACACCGACCTTCCATGATACATTTTGTGTAAGTACTTCTATGGACAATCTTGTAAATGTGATGTTTGGTCAAATGTCACTAAATGGGGTAATGGGCTCAAATCCCTGAGGCCCGTATTTTTGTCTGCTTCCAGTCAACAAACGTGTAACATTTACCTGTTCTGGTCTTCCCGGATAACTTTGGTATAGCTTATTCTCTATCTCATCTTGTAAATGTAGTATTTGGTAGAATGTTACTGTGGAGGGTAATGGGTTTGAAACACTATTTTGTAGTATGTTTCCAGTTTGCAAATGTGTTCTAATCATGATTTTGACACTTGCAGTGTGAGTGCTTCAATAGCTAATCTTGTAACTGCAATATTGGGTAGATACCTGCTGTAAAGGGTTAGTTGTCTTTTGGCTTTTCCCAGTTAGGGGTCACCACAGCAGAACTCCAGTCCGCTAATGATTGGCAGTGGATATTTACAGTACCAAGTTGCCTGCCCGATGCCCACCCTTCAAAGAAGGCACACCCATTCATGCACGCACTTACCTGCATGTCTTTAGACATCACTTGGCCATGGGGAGGACATGCAGACTCCACACAGAAGGCTCTCTTGCCGAGAATCGAATGGGAGAACCTCTTGCTGTGAGGCGATGATGCTAACCACTGCACCACCGTGGCCTTCACCTGCTATAGAGGGTAATGTGTGCAAATCCCCTGAAGATTCATTTCTTTTTTTTCAACTTCCAGTCAACAAATGTGTTGCAGTCACCTGTTATGTGCTTTATTGACACCTTTACTCATACTGCTTTTAAAACCTTATTTGATAGCATTTTAGTGCAGCAAGTTATAGGTTCAATTCCTGTGAGGTCTGTTTTTTTTTGCATGCCTCCAGTCTCAAATTTGTCAGAATCATTTGTGTTGTGCTTCCTGACACCTTTATTTCAACTACTGCTATGGCTCACCTTGCTACGTATGTAAGTACTGCTTATAATGTAAGTAAAAAGAGCTGATGGTTCAAACCCCTTCAGGGTTGAATAGGTGTTTTTTCCATGACATTTGCATTATAGCCTGGGTACACTGATCACACTCTGATGATCTCAGCACTGTTGTAGGGTGGTAATTCCTATAGCCTGTCTGATTTTCTCATTTTCTAAGTGTAAGTACTTCACATTGATATTGATGGGTTTGTGTCAGACTCCCTTCTCCATTGCCTTCTGCATCCAGGATTTTGTTATCACCTCCCTTGGCAGTCTTCTGTCCATTTTTCTTTGTTTCTGTGACCCTACTACCACATCTACCCTCAACCCTTAGGCATATTTTCCTTACATCCTTACAAAAGACATTTCTCTGCATATCTGTAGTCTCTTTATATAACATTAGATCATAGCATTACTATCTGTGCATGCAGTTTTGCTCCAACTACCCTAGAGGTTCTTGTGACTACATGTTGATGTAATGCGATCTTCCCATGGACCCTACTGCAACCAATATGAGCAAGTTATTGGTGGACACACTGTTTGGTCCTGTTGCATTTTTAATGAGCCTCAGGGATCCTCTCACATGCATTGTAAACAGTGGTGGCTTGGCTGTGATTTTGGAAATGACATTTCTGATTCTCTGGGGTTGGGTCACATGACAGCTAAATTTTATAAAAGGAAGTGGTACTTTTTAATCATATAAGTTTATCATGAAGTTCTGTTTTACTGTTTTAAAGACAAAAATGCCTAAGCTTTCAGTTAAAGTTCCTTTTTCGTGGATCTGACATTCATTTATGTTTTCTTTTTGTGAAGTATTTGTTTGATATCCAATAACTGTAGTTGTCCTTAGTTTTTGTCCTGTTTGAATCTTCCCAGGAGCTGTATTCTGCATCAGCTGTTCATGCAACTATGGCTACAGCTACTGCTGCCAAGATGCCATTGCCACTTCCAGGTGGTTTAACCCTTATTCAGCTGTTACCACAGGTTGTGCATAAGCTGAAAATGATTTTTGTATTAGCAACCAAATACAAATCATAATAGTTAGTTAACATGAATAGAATCTTAGCGCCACCATCTACAAATGTTAAACGCCATGACCTTGGGCCTACAGCCATTAGACAATCAACTAAGAACATTGGCAGGAACACCCATGACAATTGCTTTTATACTCAGCATTAGAGGAATGATTCAACAAACTATTGCTTCATTATCTGGAACATTCTGCACCAACAATGAAACATTAAGTGGAAAATGAAGCAATTTGAAATAAAGTTGATGCAGTTTAGAAGTTTGTAAACACAGTTTGTTTAAAGACTGTATTAAGGAATGCAAAGTATCAAAGAGGCACTGAGTCTGGAAGTTTCCAAATTATTTAAAACCTATTACCCTATTACACAAAAAAAAATATCCTTGTTTCTCATCTTTCCTGACCTAGAGTAGTCCAAATACAGGCTTTGCTGTATTCTGGACTTTTGGAAAGTTCCTGTGTTGCCCATTTCCTTTCTTGGATAAAGGAAGGCTTCTTTGTTCACCAGTGGCAGTGGGGAGCTTGGAGCAGCCTATCTATCCCTGGAGGAGTGTTCCCAGCACAAGAATCTGGTAGTCTATTGGCCATTTTGGGCCAATTTCTAGCTCTTTCAAGTCCCCCTGTATAAAACCCACTTTGGTGTGTTTTTTGCGCTTGTTACTACTCAGCCAAGCTCCTTGTGGTCCTGCAGAGTGGTGCTAGCAGCAGAGAGGCTAAAAGAGTGACTGCTAACCTGATAAAAGTGTTTGTTTTCCTGCTACTACCTGGGCGACTATCCGATCTAGCTAAACTGCAAGTATTTCTGCTTCTTGAACTGTTTTAAACTGTTTAAAGTTGTTTTTGCACCTGCATTTTTAAAGTTTGTCCTGTTTGTTGCATTTACCTGTTGAGGCTACACACTCAAGTACGCTAGCCTGTGTTACATATGTATTGCATTTTCCTGCTGTTTGTTGCTAAAAAGAAAAAAAAAATTGTCCTTGTTTCCCGTCTTTCCTGACCTAGAGTAGTCCAAATACAGGCTTTGCTGTATTCTGGACTTTTGGAAAGTTCCTGTGTTGCCCATTTCCTTTCTTGGATAAAGGGAGGCTTCTTTGTTCACCAGTGGCAGTGGGGAGCTTGGAGCAGCCTATCTATCCCTGGAGTAGTGTTCCCAGCAAAAGAATCTGGTAGTCTATTGGCCATTTTGGGCCAATTTCTAGCTCTTTCAAGTCCCCCTGTATAAAACCCGCTTTAGCGCGGCTTTGCACGATTTTGCACATAGCGCAGCATCGGGCAGCGCCACTTAATTGGGTTTAAACCATTCTCGGCTCTACAAAGTCTGCACTTCACTTTTTCCCTTAGAACTGATCTAGTTCTCATAATAAACACCCTATTCCCACTCTAAAGCCTGGCACTTGCTCACTAAAGCAATTATATAAGTCAGCACTAAAAAATGAAAAGCACTACACCCTCACAAACTCCCCTTGAGTACTTTCTTCCCCATTGGCCCTTTTTTCAATTATAAAGGAATTCCCAATACTATTCTAGCATGTCCAAAGGTCACTTGTCAATCTCCTCTCCGGTCCAGCTGGTGAATCTGGGAATCTTGAGGCAATGTTACAACTGCCTCATGTACAAAGACAACCCTCTCCTCCTCCCAACAAATTCCAACACATGTGAGAGATGCAACCATATAGCCAAACTGGAGGCTAAGCTCTCTCAACTCAGTACTGGCATAACCAGTCAGGAGGAGAAGGAAACCACACTCAGTACAATTCCAGTCTCACATAGACCTACCATGACAGCAAACCAAACACATAAACACACAAAACATACTCAGAGGCTCTAAATAAAAATCTGCCTAAGCAGCAGAGACCTCCAAAGCAGACACCCAAGCAACCGCTACCCCAAAACAAAACACATGCAACACATAGCTCACAAAGCCAGTGTGCCGAACAGTCACAGCCCTTAAGGCTAAACAACACACCTGATACACTTGTAATAGGTGACTCTATCATCAGGCACACTGACGTCCCGCTCACCAGGCTGAACAAGGAGAAGGTCACGGTGAGCTGCCTGTCAGGTGCTAGGATCCGCCACATAACACAAGCACTCAGGTCACTCCAAGGCAAGTACAAATATGAAACAGTCATTGACCATGCCGGTGTGAATGACCTGAGACGTACCTTCCTGGACTACATGAAAAGAGACATAGAGGAGCTCTCTGAGCATGTAGCCCAGGCCGGTATGACCCTGACCTTGAGTAGCATCTTACCCTCACCAAGAATGATGCCACAATATGAAGACAAGATGATCAATTTCAACAATTGGCTTAAGTATTGGTGTCATTCAAAGGGGATCCAATGCCTGTCTGCCTGGGATTACATGCCCGACAAGCCACGATGCTTCGCTAGGCACGACTTGCACCTGTCACCCCCGGGGCTTTCGGATATTGGCAAAGGCTCTTGCCACCCCCATAGTGCCTTTTTTAGGCAAGGCTCAAAAGACAAACCCACCTCCATAGGTATCACAAGGGATAAGAAACTAAGAGTAATGCTACTCAATGTCAGAAGTCTAAACCTCAAGATGCATGCACTCGAAACTCTCCTTAGCATGTAGAACATTGATATCTGTGCAGTAACAGAAACCTGGTTCAAGGCTCCCGAGAGCACCCCAGCACTACCAGGTTATACCTCATACCATGTTTTTCGGCCACAAAACTTGGACCGAACCACAAAAGGAGGTGGAGTATCAATATTCGTCAAAGATACCCACACCTCCAGGTTGGTGGCACAGCACGAAGCATCAGAGACTATCCATGTGCAACTAACAGTGGGTAAAACTGCCTTCCAGTTTATAGCCTGCTACAGACCACCCTCCCAAACCCAGGAACCCCACTCGGCCTTCCTGAGAACACTGGAAAATATGAAGGTCTCTCCAAACACCATTATATTGGGCGACTTCAACTACCCTAACATAGACTGGGAGCATTACTCTAGCTCCAACACCCTAGCCTGAAGGTTCCTAGAATTTATAAACTCAAATGCTATGGAACAACTTGTTGCCACTCCCACAAGAGGGGAAAACATACTGGACCTGATCATCACCAAAATGGGGACTCTATGCTCCAGACCAGAAGTGTATCCCTCACTGGTAAGATCAGACCATAAACTAATCTCACTAGATATTCACATCCCGACCCCAGACCCTGCCCAGAAAACCACAGTGAAAAACTTCTCTAAAGCAAATTTCACACTCCTCAAAACCGAGGTGGATTCCTTCAAAGACCCTGGGCCTGTGGAAAATACGACCCAGACCGCAGAATCTTTTATAAACGCATTCTATAAACACCTTCAGGAATGCATGGATCATGCAATCCCAAAGAAAACCAAGACCCAATCCTCCAAAGTTAGGCATCTTGTCTGGTGGACCCCAGCCTAAACAAACTATACTATAGAAGGAGGAAGCTACTACATGATAGAGCAAAATCCCAAAAAGGGAAGGCATCTCTGATCAGTATTAGCAAAAAACTACAGGCACTCATAAAATCATCTAAGGCCAGCTTCGAGAGAAAAATTGCGCAGGACACTAAGGATAATCACAAGGCTTTCTTTAGTTATGTTAGGAACCTGGGTAGGAATTCCCAGATATGCTCAGAATTAGTCCAAAATGACAAAAAATACACCAAACCCACAGACATTGCCAACATCCTAGCTGACAGGTTCAGCACAAACTTCTCTCCCCCCCTTTCCCACCAAAAGGGCAAATATCTATCCCAGCAGAGTGTTGCCCCCCTGACATCTCAGATGCTCAGGTAAGAGCCGCCCTCTCCAAAGCAAAAAACACAGCATCAATGGGACCAGACGGTGTCCCGGGCTGCGTCCTACATGAACTCCAAGAAGAACTAAACCCAAACATAAAACTACTGTTCAATCTCAGCCTTACTACAGGATATGTACCCAAAGAGTGGCGTACAGCAACAGTGGTCCCTCTCCACAAAGGTCGTGCCTCAATGGATCCTGGAAACTATCGCCCCATAAGCCTAACTAACTTGGTCTGCAAAGTTATGGAAAGGATCATCATGGACCTCATAAATAAAGATATTGGGGACCTACAGACACTGGATCCTACCTAGTTTGGCTTTGTTAAGGGCAGATCCTGCTTCTTAAACCTGGTTGATTTCTTTGAAACAGTTACCAAGGCCATTGACGAGGGGAAGGTGGTCCACACAGCCTACCTGGCCTTGCAAAAGCCTTCGATACAATACCCCACTCAGGCATTATAGATAAGCTCACCAGCTTAAATATAAACCCCTATGTCACTAGATGGGTTGCAAACTGGCTCAAGGACAGAACCCACATGGTTAGAATTGCTGGAGCCATGTCAGACTCCAAACCAGTTACAAGTGGCATCCCACAAGGCTCAGTCCTGGGACCTCTCTTGTTCGGTATATATTTCTCGGAGGTACAGGCTAACACGGAAGGACTGTGGCTGACCAAGTTCGCAGATGACTGCAAACTGGGCGCCATAATCGACTCTCCAGCCGACACAAGCATCCTACAAAAGGGCCTCATAGAAACAGACAACTGGTGCCAGAGCCATGGCCTCAAGCTAAACGCCAAAACGTGTATAGTCATCCCCTTTGGCAAAAACAAAGTGCCCACAAATTACCACATAGGTGGTAATCCATTAAGTACGGAAGAAGTAATTAGGGACCTGGGGACCCAAGTTGATAGCAATCTATCATTTGACAACCACGTGGCCAAAGTGGTTAGAAAAACATTTTATATAGCCCAGCTAGTCATGAAGGCATTCACATCTAGATCAGGGGAGGTCATCGTGCCTCTTTACTCATCCCTCATCAGGCCCATAATTGAGTACAATGCCCCTTTTGGGCTGTACCTTACCAGACACCTGCAGCAACTGGAAAGACCCCAAAAGTACCTCACCAAGAGGATCAAAGGGCTCAAACAGATGCCATATGCTGCCCGGTTAAATAAACTCCAGCTCTACTCAGTGGCATACCGCCTGCTCAGAGGTGATCTGTGCCTGACGTATAAAGCCATGTCCAACCCAGAATTAATGGACATGCTGCACCTCAGAAAATCCAAATCCCATCGAGCTACATGCTCGAGAGACTTGAACCTCAGCACTGAAATAAATAGGACATGCTGGAGGGACAGTTTCATAACCCAGAGGCTCCCTTCACTCTGGAATAATATCCCATTCCAGGTTAGGCAGAGTCCCTACTTGACTCTCTTCAAGAGGAATCTTGATGAGTGGATGGGAGATCTTAGGTTTACCCCGGGTATCACTTCTGTGTCACTGTTAGACAGAGGCACAGTATACTAACCTCGAAAAAGTGCATAACAAAATTCATTTAAAATGGGTGGCGAAAGCCAAACACACTCTGGCTAGGCTTATAAATGCCCTAGTGCAGATAGCCTAGTATGACCCTATGAACCTATGAACAGGAACTTATTTATTTGATTTTTTTGACTTTACCCGACTTGAGTTACTGTTTGTTCTCTCACATGACAACATGAGAGAATTAGATAAATTGCAGAAAGAAAATATTGATTTACAGCAATTGATTATTACTGAACTTCTGTTTCCCTCTTAAAAAAGGGAACATCAATCTGTTTTTAAAATAAATGACATCAAAAATGAATTAATTAAAACCTGCAAAGAGAAAACAATTTTGAGGAACAAAAATGATTAAGGCAACATGAAAGTCTACCTTATACCTCATGAAACAGTAGCGCAGATTGTTTTTTCACATTCTTCTATTTAGTGACAAATCAAACACTCCGAAGACCTCAAAGCAATTCTGAAAACAAGGATGATTTTTGGATCCCACTCGCCCACAGTCTTGAAAGAATAACCCAAAAGACTAGCCACCAATGGACTTATTTGGATGTGGTGATTTCTTCAGACCATGAAAAGGGCAGGAATTATCCTCCACCGAGTGTGAAAAGGGTAAGGGGAGGGGATGTGGAGATAATTGTCTCTAAATCCTCTCCAGGTCATGTTGATAACAAAGACATTAAAATGTTTAACTAGAGACACCTTGAAATTCCTCTAGCTTAGATTAATTTATGTAAAAAGTCTTTGCATTTATTCCTACTTTTAAACTTAAGCTGGTTGATGCATTTATTGAACTAAAATTGTTCACAAGGAAGTTGAATTTTGAAATTTGGAGGGGGGGGGGGCAGACTTCACATAATGAGACTCCTGAACATCACAGGCATAATACTTTTAATTCTCTATTAACTACATATATCGCTATGTTTGAAAAATTATGTGAAACTGAAATTTGATTTTTGATGACTAACAAACCAAAAACAATGTATTGTAATCTTCTAATTGGTAAAAGACAATTATTGCAATAAATAAAAATTTTTAAAACTCTTAAGTTTATGAAGCCTGACAAGGGGGGAAGGGTGGTAATTATGAATGCATTTGACTGTCCTAATAAATCGATGCATTTGTTGAGAGATGGTCCTTTCTATCAGTCTTTCTCTAGAAATGAAACTAACATTGCCTATGCCAAGTTAGAAGCATAGTTAAATTACCTATATATGAAATGCAGCTTCACTCCCAAGCTTAAAAATTATTTGATGGTAAGACATACTTTCAAACCAACTATCTTTGGAACATCAAAAACAGACAAAGATGTCAACAATCCTCCCTTGAGACCAATTGTTTCATCTGCAGGGTCTAAGGTCAAGCCATAGGCCAAATGTGAACAGACATCATGTGTTAAAACATTCCTAGCTTTATTTGCAATCTTTAGCATTATGTAACTATAGTGATAATTTTACTTTTGCTACTGTTGATGTAAAAGATTTGTTTATGGTAATTATGCAAAATAAAGGGGCTTGACTGGTTTCAGGAAGCCTATTGTCAGACCCAGGTTTCACCCATTTTGAACTGTTGTTACCATCTGATTATATGAAGGCTGTGTTGAAAAATATTTTTTACAGGTTAATACTAAACAAATTCCAGGTGGTGGTGTTTTTGTTAGTACATTTTGGGGTACTGTGACATTATACATTACATACCTGGATTATGTTTTTATTTTATGGAATGACAGTAAAATACTTTTTAAATTGATTTTTTATTACTTGAACTAGTCTTGGTCTTTTGAAGTTTACACATAATATTATTTATTTTATTTATTTATTTTATTTTACATTTGTTAACTGGGATGGTCCGACTGGATACATGTCCTTTTTCAGCGGAGGCCCGGGGAGAAAAGCTCCAACAGAGTTACATTGATAATTAGGTACAGTAAATGAGCTGAAAGAACTTAACAAAAACATAGGCTATTTACATACAAGTACAAGACTGCCATTACTATTTCTGAGATTACTACAAATGTAACATTAATAACATATTAGCAAGGACGGTAGGTAGTATAATGACATAGAGTTAGACAGGATACATATTTCTTTATCACAGTATACAAAGTATTTATCATCTTAGCTAGTTGTTTATGTTTTAGTTAATGGCACAGAGCTAGTCTGGGTTTGAGCAAGGACATAGCCAGTGTGACTTGAAGTGGAGTTTTAGACTATTTTTGAATTGACTTAGAGAAGTTGCAAGCATGATGTTATTTGGGAGAGAGTTCCATATTTTACCAGTGGTGTTGGCAAATAGTGCGTCACCACCTAGGTTGAGAGATTTAGTTGTTTGGACAAGGAGTCTGTTTGCTGAGTGAAGGCAGCTTAGATTGGAGTAGGGAGTCATTAAGTTTTTTAGTGCTGGGGTATTCTCAGGTTGTTTAAGGATTTTGAAGGCCTCTATGAGTTGGGACTAGTGAAGAAGGTGTGGGAATTCTATCCATCCAAGCTTTTTCAGGTTAGTACAGTGGTGTGTTCTGTAGGGTAGGCCTGTAACGAACCTGGCAATGTGATTATAGCAGGATGAGAGCTTGGCCAGATCAGATTTGTTAAGGTGAGTGAGGACAGGAGAGGCATATAGTAGGGTAGAGAGAAGGTGTGAGCGGGCTGTGGCTGCCCTGGCATTCGGGGTAAGGAAGGCTTTAATTCTATATAGGGTCCCAAGTTTCTTGTTGACTGACTTAATGGCTTGGTTGATATGTATATCAAATTTGAGTTTATTGTCAATGTTTACTCCTAATAGCTTTGTATAGGTGTCTGGGGAGATGATGGTCCCATTATTGGATTTTATAGTGAAGTTATCAGTCGGAGATCTATTGGTTGGGTAGAAGAGAAGTAACTTGGTTTTGTTTGGATTTAAGATCAGCAGATGGTTGGCAAGCCAGTTTTCGACTTTGGTGAAGCTATGTTGGTTGGTAGTTAGTAGATTTGCAATAGAGGCATTGGAACATATTATAGTCGAGTCATCTGCATATTGAATGCAGGTGGCTTCAGGGATGACTGTTTGGATGTCGTTTATGAAGACTGAAAAGAGGAGAGGTCCTAATATGGAACCTTGAGGAACTCCTATGGTATTTGGTAGTAGGCAGGAGAGCTTGTTTTGCCACATTACTGCTTGTTGTCTCCCAGTGAGGTAAGCTTGAAACCAGTCAAGGGCTGGAGTATCTAGATACAGGGTTTTTAAAGTATATAGAAGTAACTGATGGTTTACCATATCGAAGGCTTTCGATAGGTCCAGGAAGAGAGCGGAGGATATTTTTTATTATTCCGGTTAAGATTAATGTTTTCAGTAAAAGAGAGGAGGGCAGTGGTTGTACTATGATGGGGTCTGAATCCATGTTGAGAGTCTGTGAGTAGTTTATTTTGGGTTAGATAGAGCATTAGTTGGTTGTGCATGCACTTTTCCATAATTTTGGCAAGTGGTGATAGTATGGCTATAGGTCTATAGTTGGATAGTTCTGAGGATGAACCTCCTTTGTGGAGTGGAATAACATAGGATATTTTCCAAATTGAGGGGATTGAGGCCTTGGTTATGGTTCTGTTAATTAGGATTGAGATAGGGTAGGCTACGACATCTGCAGCAATTTGCAGGTATTCAGCCGGCAGAAGATCGGCTGAAAGGGTGGTTGGCTTCAGTATTTTCAAAAGGGATCTGATAAAGGATGTGGACACTGGCTGGAAGTTAAAAGAGAGTGGAGAGTCGGGTATAGTGTTTATAGAAGTGTGGGGAGTAGAAAGTTGGTTAGCTAATGACTGGATGGTTTCTGTGAAGAAAGTATTGAATGAATTGGCTATATCTTCTTGGCTCTTGTCAGATAATGTTCCTGGGGTCGGAGTAGTGGATTTGCCTGGTTGGAGAAGTTTATTTATGCCTGCCCAGTACTTTTGAGGGTTATTCTGATATTTATGTTGCAGATTGTAGAAGTAATTTTTCTTATCTAGTATGATGGCTTTTTTAGTCTCATTTCTAAGTTGTTGGAATTTGATACGATCTAGGGGTAGTTTGGTAGTGCGCCATTTATCCCATGCTTTGTCTCTAGTTGTTATTTTGGTTTTGGTGTCTGTTGTTAGCCAGGATGCTAGTTGAGTTTTAATTCTTATTGAGCGTTTAGGGGCATGCGAGTCAAGTATAGTAAGGAATGAAGTGTTAAATGATGACACTGCCTCATCAAGGGTAAGGAACTTTAGTTTTGTCCAGTTACATGATTTGAGTTCAAGTTGAAATTTAGTTGGGTCAAAGTTTTTCTTGGATCTGATAGACCTATAAATAGGTAAGCTTGTACAATTAATTTTGTCTTTAATGATGTATGTGAGCAGGTGATCACTAAGATCATTAGGGAGAGTTCCAGACATATAGTTCTGGGGATGACTGTTGGTGAGTATCCAGTCTAGTATACTCTCTTTTTGGTTATTGTTACCTGTACGTGTGGTAGATGATATTATCTGAGAGAATCCATGTAGGTTAACAGGGATGGGGTTGGACTGTGCTGTGCATTGATTCCAGTCAATATTAACATCGCCCAGGACAATGGTTTCTTGAGGGTAGTTGTTGGCTATCCAATGTAGAATGACCTCTAGTGTTTCTACATTGTTCCCAGGGGGAATATAGGTGACAATTAGGTTAATGCCCTTATGATTATTTAGTAGAATTTTTAGAGCTAGTATTTCAGCGTTAGAGACCTGGGGTGGTTGTAAAGGGTTAGTTATGATGTTAAGTATGCTATTGTATAAGACGGCTATTCCACCTCCTCTTTTCTTTACTCTATCTATTAATTAATACTCTATCTATTAATTTTATTAATAAAAACACTATCATTATTTAGACACATATATTTTGAAGGGCTATTCCAGTTAGAGATATCCATCCAACATTCAACAGTAGACAACTCTTCTCCAACACCTACCTGCATTTTCATAGCAATCATCCCCCTTGCTGAGTTGAGATAACACTTACCAAGGACAGTAGATACATTAGGGAATATTGAATATACTGCAGTTATTGCATATCATATATGTATCCAGAAAGTTATCTCTTGTAGCCAACAGTATGCTGTATTCTCCACCTATTATGTGAAAACAAAAATTAATGAATGCTACAGCTGTTGTCTCATGCACTTCAAAAAGGGAAACATTTTGGCAATTTGTTGTCACTTTAACGATAGAAAGGGTACTGAAAACTTAAACATGTATTAGCCAAGCATGTATTGTAAATTATAAACATTAGTATAAATAGAGCCATAAAACCTAAATGTACAGTTGCCACTATATATGGTCTGTGTCATGCTCAGTAATCAAATTTTTTTGTTACTCACATGATTAGATTGAGAATGTCTAGCTACATCTGTGTGGCAGTGCATGGAAGTGCTCTGCAATTGTATTGTATATTGTTGGAGTGATGTAAGGTAATAAATTACATGCAAATGATTGCTGTTAGAAAATATATAAAAGTTAAAGAATTGTAAGACTGTTGTTGCCTTTTGTTTATGAATGAAACAATACCGATGGCTGTTATGGCAACTCACGCACATGTTACAATGTGGAAGTATTGTTGAGAATCATGAACACCTGTGCATCATTCCAATAATAGTACTGAGCGATGAAAAAGGGCATTTTTTCAGCAACCTGAATGGTACAAAGTTTGTAACTGTTCATGCATGCTGTGTATGTATGTAGAAAAGTACAGAAGGACATGACACATACACAGGTATGTCCACTGATCAGTATATAAAGGGAATAATGATCTGATATACATCATATCATTTGTCTAACTATAGCAGATGTGAGCTTGGTACATGCAAAATGTAATATGCTTATGAGGCATATGCAAAGATGTCCCTAAATCAAGGTACAACTCAAGTGTTGTCAGTCCCCTTACAAATGGGTTATGTTTCTGAATATCATGATGTATATCATTATGCACAGGATATACTTATGTGTATATCACAAATGGATAGGTAGCCCTCACAAGACTTGCAAAAAATAAAAGTCTATTACAGCTTTATGTTGTTAATACATCATCCAATAGACAAATGTAACAAATGTCAGACTACAATTATTTGTGACTACAATGCATTTGTGTTATATGACATGTGTCCTTCATAATACAAGTGCCGCACCATACATGCCTACTTAAATAACTGCATTAAAGTACAGACGTGAATGCAGTATATTAAAAATGATATGATACTTATTAAAAACAATAGTAAGAACTGTATGAAACTACAGTAACATACATCACACCCAGGTGAAACATTAACGTGTACTACTAAGTGACCTGTTGTAGATTTACATTGCACATACACAAAATCTACACTGGTCTGTGACAAATGTTATCCCCCCACGCATAGGTCACTTACTGCTTTTCGCAGATTGACAAAGCCTACATTCCAAGCTAATTCAGTTAAGTCCTGACAATGAACAACAAATGACAAGAAATATCTCATGGCATTGATAGTTAATGGTCTCTTTGCTAAAAGGCATGCATCTACTACAGTATACCAAATGTGCTCACAATGAATTACAGCAAAGACTACAATAGCATCAACTACCAAGCACAAACATGCAAGGAAATATCATAACACAGGCCCACTCACACTTTGTGACAATTCTGCAGCATGGTACACATTAAGAAATGTTGTGTAAGACCTCACCCCTTATAAATCCCTAGAGTGTGAACAGAAGCATAAGTGTTTGTATAAAGCCATGTAATACAGATAATTATTATGGAGGAAATAAATAATGCCTGTGAGCATTCACTGACATACTCAGCATTTATATCTTCCCAGACTCAAACACGTCAAGGGTAGATCTCAGAGAGAGGTGTATCAACCACTGATGCCAGAGAAAGAGGCATATCTGATGTGTTGTGAAAAACACACTTGAAGGAATTACATTACTATTCTATTGTAATGGGTATGGCTTCGCTTACATGGTGTGATACCTAAAATTGCGGTGTTCTTATTATGCCATATCTATATTGTTTACCTAAGTCACTCATGTCTCTCACCATCATTTGACAGACAGATGTTTCCAGGTTCAAACCTCTGTTAATCATGCTACACACTCTGCAG
Source organism: Protopterus annectens (assembly GCF_019279795.1). Lineage (NCBI taxonomy): Eukaryota > Metazoa > Chordata > Ceratodontiformes > Protopteridae > Protopterus > Protopterus annectens. The sequence goes on from NC_056737.1 coordinate 1,289,562,233, forward strand.
AGCTATGTATTAACTGCTTCTGTCACAGGAGATAGCAGTAAAGACTGTCAAAACTAATATCCATCAAGGTACAAAGTAGGAAAGGGCTTTTGATGTTAACTTATCCCATACAAATTTGTATGAGTGATGAAAAGGAGGCAGCTGTGTTAATGTTCACACAATTGTGAACAGTCCACTATTACTGTCAGTTGACCAAACCACTCTTTTCAGTCTACATTGTCTTGTACGCATACAGTGTCAGACTCAAACCACAGTTTATCTGAGTAAGTATTAGCTGCATGTGTCTCAGGAACACTCTCACCACAAGAATTACAGAACACCAGTTTGGCTGACATGAAATCCCATTTGTATTGAAAAGTTTTGTCCAACTTAAAATAGACATAAATAAATAATAAAGTGTTTCCAATGTGGATCAAGAAGTGGTAAGATAATGTAAACATGAGGAAGACATAAGGAGAATAATTGTGGTTTAATAGAATATGTACCACACAATAACACATTTACTATCAGTATGTAAAAATATTGCATTATTTTTTTCACATAGTTCTTTATTCGAACCTTTGACACCCTAATAAAAACATGTACAGACTTGAGGATGTTCTCAGCTCACCACATAGGAACCAATACTTTATTATGTTAAAATCACACACTTTAAGGGACACTGACAACAGGATGAGGAAGGGGAGAAATTAGGCATCAGACTTCTTTGCAGTTATATCTGTTGTAACAGTCCTTAGGTGCACATGATATCCAACAGCCTAAAAGAGAGAAACTATGTCACAGTTTAGTACTTTTAGTCTGTTTTGCTATAGTGCAGTGGGCTTAAGCAGATTTGTGTGAAAGTAACTGCAGTACTGTGGTCTAAGGCAAAAAGTCACTAGTTGTAGCCATAACATATGAACTGACTATCATCTTGCTGATTGGGAGTGTTGGTATAATGGCTAAGGTATTTACTTCACAGAAACAAGATACAGGGGTTAATTCTCATGTGTAAGGGAAATTGGCTAGGCTTAAAATGGCCCACAAGGGCAGCTAGCCTAGTATTTACCTGTGAACCAAAGTTAGCATTGCTCTTTGGGGCCAGGCATCAAGTAAATGTTGTGGACTCAGACTGATAATATAGAAGGGGGAGGTGGTAGTGAGAAAGATGTGGAAAGGGAGACAAACATGAAACATTTCTATTATGGTCAGGGTCAGGTAGGTATGGTAGGTTAGGTAGCAATTGCAGACATACAGAACATATGAGACAGACAGAGATAGTGATGGACACAAAAGGTTGCTGGACACCATGCATGGGAATAGGTAGGAGGCATTGGAGGTGCATCCTCGTCCAGCCTGGGCATAGTGAGAAACTAGTCATCATCCTCAGTACTGTCATGACTGTTTCCTGCTTCTGTTTTTTGGGTCAGTACTGGATGCAGCATCAGTTTTGCGATCCAAAGCAGATTCGGGTACCAAGGTCCCTCTCCATTACGTTCTCCACAAGCCCTGTCAGCTCCTGATGGGTGACAAAGCTTCTGCCTCTAGAAATACTCATGGTGGTTGTCACTGCACCAGGAGCCAGGGCAGAGCTGCTAGATGCAGTTGGAGCTGGTAGTGCAGGAATTGTAGAGGCACCACTGACAGGTTGTGACCCAGATATGCTGGATGTCTGTGCTGCCTGTGGTGGTGCTGCCACAGCCACCTGTGGAGGTATGGTGGGCTGCACCCCAGTGGTTGGTCTAACTCCCCTTGTTAATAGTCATTTGGATTGTAGCAGCAAGGTATTCAAAAGAGAGAGAGAGCGAGAGAGAGAGAGAGAGAGAGGGTTGTGGAAAACAAAACAATAAGATCAATGTCATGTCACAATTTTGTTTCAATACATAAACAAATGTGACACATAACTATGTTCACCTTTAACACATGCAGATATGATGTGAAGGCATTAATGTGTCATAAAATAAATGAATCTCAGTGCTATTATAAATTAAATATAAACAGTTATTTCACTATAGCATATCAGATGTATACTTTCCAAGTTAATAAATCCAGATACAAAAACTGAATTTTTAATGTCATTTAATATTGTAGTAAATGATTTATAGATGCTATCCTTTAATAAAATCCAATTTCTGCTGCTGGGAATTAAACCCATACACAGCTAAGCTAGGGTACTTATTCCTTAATGCAATCATCAAGAGCTATTGGAGCAGGCATGTATTATTGACATAAAGGTTAGATATGCCTACTCAAACTCATATGGACAGATGCCCTAAAAAGTATGATCTGACTTGAACTCATTCCTAATGCATACTTACCCCATGCTTCTGTGAGGAAAGCCAGTAAATCCTGATGTGCCTCCTTGTTCGGGGAAATTGTCTCAGCAGTTATAAAGAACATGAAAATACAAGAAACTGAAGCAGAATGAATAAAAGTGTTGGCTGGAAAATCCATGCAGTATCATTAACTGGTGATGGTTCACTGAACTTTCACAAACAAGGGATGTTTGCCCTCTTAAATTCATCCTCCAACTGCTCAGAAGGTCCCGCGTGTTCCTATTCATTTCACTATAATGGTGGTGGTATAATTTTTCAATGCATGGAATGCCAGCTGCACTGCAGACAGCCTTGGCCAAGCTATTCCAAGCCTTGGCCTTGTACGGAGACCTGGTATAGCCCCCTTGCAGAATCTTATGGATGTAGCCCTTGACAAGGAATGCCATAAAAATTCTTGACTCCTCACCATCTTTGGGCTCTAAATGGAACTCCATCCTCACCTTTGCCTGCAATGTCTACTGAACTACACCTAGAACTATGCTTCTGAACTGGAGCCCCATTAAGATTTTGCATGTACCAGCCTGTGTGCAAAGACAGGCAGCCTTGTCATCTGCATTTACACAAGTGAAAGGACAAAATGGCTTGGCAGTGATATTAGGAATTATTCCTTCAAAAAACAATGAATGTGTGAAACATGACATTGAGACTTGGCCATGTGTGATGCTCACTCTATTTACACATGTTCCACTGTTAAATGGTGAAATTATCTATGCTGTTTATTATAATCATTGTTATTTAGAGGTAAAATTGGGACATAGTGGTTTGTTGGGACATTCATAATACAAAGAGTAAAAAAGGACTAAATGGAAAATGTTTCTTATTAACTGTGAATTCCACAGAAGAACTTACTTTTTTAAGTTGTAAGCTGAGGTATACAAATTTCAACATGAATGGAGATTTACTTAAGAGATGCCTGTATGTGTGTGACTTTACTCATGGTACTGGAGTTCTATATAAAAGGAAGTATTTATTATTGTAAATACATTTCATATGCATGGAGTTGTATGACCTGAGTAATACATGTTGGGGTAGGTTCCATACATACTTTACATGACATAGTGTCCTACACACATAATTATTATATGTGACAAGTCATATAATTTTAATGACATATTGTGCACCTTATACCTATGCAAGTGCATTTTATATTAATTATCATCATTGCTATGTTTAACATAATTTACACACATAATAGTTAAATTGTGTAGCAATCATTGATAGTTGTGTAACCAAATCCATGTTTGAAATTATTTGTATTTAATGTTGTGTGACACTACTTATTTTGATCAATTCATTAAAATTGCCTGTAAACTGGACTTGAACCCTGCATTGTCCATACTTTTTCTCTAAGCTCACTGCAGTCACAGCTTGTGACACAAAGATACTTAACTGACAAGTGCATTTTCTTCAGTCAGTACTGTCCAGAGTGCTGAGAGGAGCACACTGAAGCAAGACTCATTTGTGCTACAAAAGGCACTCCAAATTAATTTTTTGATTTATTTTCTTCAGCCATGAACTGTCTTTGTGCACTGCCAATTGGTGCACAAATGTTGAAGCAAAAAAAATTATAACTAAAAATAAACCAATTATAGGTTATAGCTAGCAATGAACAATGCACTTGCAGCATCAAGCTGACTGCCTTACCATGTCATAATGTGCATTCTGTTGCACATCATCAGGTCTTCATATTATGACAATTATCGAGAATAGGTACAAGCAGCAGATTCTTGCTCTAAGAGGTTGAGAGGTATGATTCCTATTTCTTTTGTGGACATTAATTTTGTGACACATATATTTATTTGTCTTATTTTTCAGCATGCACAGGGATATGGCTGTCAAGAAATCTGGCCCACATAAACAGCCATTCTCAGATGTTAAGAATAAGGTGATAGTACAGGCCCCCCCATTGACATGGATCATACATATTAAAGACGGTCAAAGCTAACAAGTCTTTTTGTGACTGTATTTGGCTACAGATGGTCAGTGATGTCAATGCTGTGGGTGGCCATGGCTGTGATTATGATGCTGTCCAACATCAGGCCAGTGATATGATCTCCAAAGCCAAAAATAGAGGCGCTACTATAACATAGGAATGGAAGGCTGCTGGTGGTGGTTCTGCTACTGAACCATCATTGGCTGAGATGGAGGAGTTCCTGTCCACTATAAGGGATCTGGACAGCTCATTGAGGGATTCCATAGTAGCAGATGATGTAGTTGCTGAGGTGGAGAATGACCAAAGGCAAAGGGTGTCTACCGTTGAAGCTCTAGGCATGCCATATTAATAATTATCTTATATATAGAAAGAGAGGTAGAGAGAGGGTGGGGGGAATGAGTGTGAGATAGAGAGAGATAAGGGGAGAGAAGGCTGTTTATAACACGTTTCTTAATATGCAGCTAAAGCTGATGTTGCTGTTTATTGTGTCATTTGTAATTTGTATTATAATGCCTGTCATTACTCTTTTTTCTTGATTTAATCTGTTTAGGCACATCTGGTAATGAGTCTCCATGGCACTTGCAAATGGTAAGGCCCTTTTTTTTTTTTTTTTTTTTTGCATCGCTGTACTGAAAGTTGTTCATGTCTACATTCTTTGCTTTTTTTATTGCGCTTGTATCTATTATTGCTTAGCTTTAGGTTTATGTGTCATAAAGTTGATCAATTTTTCTTCTGTTTTTTTCTTTGTTGTGTCATTTACTTGTTATCACAGGTGAGCCTGCCACTGGCACTGTGGAACTGTTAATGCCTGATATCAGAACATTGGTAGCCTCTGGTGATCATGATGGTGATGAAAAGGCACAGTCTGGGAATGCAGAGGGTCAGTGTGCCACTGAGGTTGTGACTCCTACATCTCCTTCCCAGAATTTGGACAAAGACAGTATGCCTACTCATATCCTTGACACGGACCCATCAGAGAAAGAACAAGCTGATTGTGACTCATTTGATCAGAGTAGTGTGGTTACTCCAGATGCAGAGCTAGCAAAATCTTTCTGTAGCCATTGTGAGGGTGAAGTACCACAGAGGGATGTTGGTATAGGTACCTGAAGGAGGACTGCTGTCCACACTCCCCCTGATGTTGGTGTGTCAATAGGTGTCATGCAATATATATGTAAGGCCACCTCAAAGGCACAGGCACATTCCACCAGGGCCTTGGAAGAGATAATCCAAGTATTGAATGTTGTGCATTCTGACATGCAAGACTGCCTGAACCCTGTGGGTGACTCCTTGGATAGGATGAATAACACACTGGATCCTGCAACTTCTGTAATGGAATGTCAACATCATGTGGCTGAAGATCTGCTACATCACCAGGTGTAAGCTGATGTGACCATGCCAGATCGCACTGCCATAGAAGTACTACTTATGTGCTCCATCAGTGATTATGGTGTCCATTCCTAGATGTGGTAGCTCACATGACCATGTTTGTGAACATAGTCATTATGACAGCTCATCCAGCGGATGTTATTTACATTAAGGTAGCACCCTGACTTCTAGTTAGGGCCATGGAACTAGCACTGAAACTCCTGCAGACATAGCTCTCTTTGTCTGGGGCAATGACGGTGAACTGACTACTCTACCATGCATGGCTCACAGCTGTCCAAGATGCCAGGATGCAGTGCTTTGATTGTGTTCATGCAGATTAGCATACATTAAAAAGCATCTTATCAATATCACTTCAGACACACACCCGCACACACACATGTATGTAAGCATTACAACTGAATGATATAAATGTATTGCTACTGGCCCTGATCAATGGATACTTGCTGATCAACTTGCTTGTTTTTCACCTGCACACACTCACATCTCTGTCGTCAGCTTGGCCACCTGTAAACCCTCCAGCACATCCCCTACCTTGTGCAAGTGATGATGACTGTGCTCTGTCCATTGTACATTTCTTTGTGACTTAGGCTTGCTAATGCCTGATGCACAGAGTGGACAGCTAAAGCTTGCATACTCATATGCTTGCCTTAATGGAACATATTGCAGAAACTGTTTTTTTTTATTATTATTATTATTATTCTTTGTCCTACTCCTTTGTAAATCATTTGTTATGTACTTCTTGATCTTCATTGTATTTGTGCTGTATTATTAGTAATGCAGTCTTATGACTTAGTAGTTATTGCTTGTTCATAAATGTGTGCAAATGATGATAACATTTCCCTGGTCAGTGTTGGGGTATCTACCATGTGCAACTGTAATTGGTCATGCACAGTATTGGCCAGAATCATATATGTATATTGCATATATCAGTCATGAGTTACTGCTGACATTACTCTGCAGCTGAGCCATGTTTCATCTTAGTGACATACAATACTTGTATATGAGATGCTCATTTATTTATCTCTTTTTTATAGGTTCACCTCTTAACTTGGTTAATACTGCTGTCTTTAGGGGTTGAGCCTGTTTGATGTTCACAGAACACAATCATTACATGGATAAGTAAGGCTGAGGAATTTTGCAGGCATCTCTTTTAGTGTTTCTATATGCTTTATATAGCTTTAGGTTTTCACTTAGGTATGAAGTGTGTTTATGGGTCTGTATGTGTGTGTGTGTGTATGTGTGTGTGTGTGTGCATGCACCACAAGCCAGTGCTATTCTATACCGCTTTACTAGAACCATGGAATATTGTGCATGCCTACATCTACCAGGATCATCTGTGGTTGCTGGATTTTCCTCAGACTCCTTATCTGTATCTGCTGGACCTGCTGGCGTTGCCTGTGATCCTGGAACCTGTAGTTCTTGGCCTTGCTGCCCTTGTTGTAGCTTTTTCTTGAGAATTATATTATGCAACATGGCACAGTTGAATATTTTGGCCATGATGGTCAAGTCATACTGCAGAGCACCACCTGATGTGCCTAGTCACCAGAACCCTGATTTGGCCAAGTCAGATACATATTGTATAATATTCTTAATTTGAGCATGGGCATCATTTACCCTTGGTTAATGGGGCTGTGTGCGTTTCTTACAGATATCATGAGTCAAGGCTCCAGTACATAATATGCATCCCCCACTAGATATCCTTGTGGAAAGTCAAAGGTGTGCCATATGTGTGAGTGGAGAAAACTGACAGGGTTACCTGAATGCACATTGTAGATGATCCCTTGGGCATTACAGACCACCTGACAGCTGAGACAGTGGTAGTCTTTCCTGTTGATGTACCCCTTCCCTATTTACCAGGTGTAACCTTTATTTGTGTGTGTGTGTGTGTGTGTGTGTGTGTGTGTGTGTGTGTGTGTGTGTGTGTGTGTGTGTGTGTGTGTGTGTGTGTGTGTGTGTGTGTGTGTGTGTGTGTGTGTGTGTGTGTGTGTGTGTGTGTGTGTGTGTGTGTGTGTGTGTGCACGTGTGCATGTGCACGCATGTGTGTGTGTGTGTGTGTGTGTGTGTGTGTGTGTGTGTGTGTGTGTGTGTGTGTGTGTGTGTGTGTGTGTGTGTGTGCAGTCTATGTCTCCTTCACAACCTCTGGGTAATGTGCTATGGCATAGAATTGTTGCATGGCTGTTGCTCTCTCCTCTGGGGCATGTGGCAACCAGATATGATCCCTTGAATGTTGTAGCACTGCATTTAGAAATTGATGTAATATTCTAGAGGCTGTGGTCTGTGATACCCCTCATATATCCCCTGTAGGTCTCTGAAATGTACCTGCAGCTAGTATATGTAACTTTACACATACCTTGGTTTCCACTGGGATGGGTTCTTCAGGATTTCCCTGGGGCCTCAGGTGAGTATGGCAAAGGTTGCATGTTTCCCGTAGGGTATCCCTGTCCACACTGTATCTCTCTACAATTTCTGTTTCATGTAGTCCATAATTCAAATTTAGACCAAGGAAAAAACGATAATCTACTGGGCAAATGCTCCGTTGCTCACAAAATAAATAAACTGTAACGAATATAAAAGCAACAATGGAGCGACCAAAGCAACAAAAGTCAATGAGTCCTGTATCATAAAAAGCATTTTAATGAGAATAAGCAGAATCTTAAAAAACGTGGTAAGCGCGTTCGCATATAGCTTCCTCAGACCACGAATGCATCCACATACAAAGATATCTTATAAGAATTCAAATCCAAACCCACCAATCATGGATCAACAACAATTAGCTCGGGGAAATACGAGATAAAACATCATAAAAACATAACTAAAAATAAACTGACATAAAAATAAACTAACATAAAAATAAAATAAATAAAAACGTATAAAATGTAGCACCAAAACAGTACTACTTCCTAATCCTACATTTCTTCAACAAAGGTTTTAGAGAAGCCCGTTCATTGAGGCCACTGCCCCTATCAGCTCTCAAAATAATCATCCAGTTGGTCTCCTTATATTCCATATGATTACGGATGTCACCTGCTCTAACTGTGGGTATTATATCAATCACCCTAAAAGCAAAACTATGCAGCTTGCCACACTCTGCTACATGTTTTGCTAAAGCATTGTGTGTGGAACCTACCCGAATACTGTATACATGTTCCCTTACCCTCTCGCGTAAAGACCTATTGGTCTTTCCAACATAAAAGGACCTACACTGGAGAATGCTGTTCTGTTTACTTTAAAGGAATTTAGAACTAATGTATTTTTTTATCGACATTTTGTCGATGACTTGTTCCTTTTTTGGAATGGATCTATAGCTGCTTTGCATGATTTTTTTGCTCTCATGAATGGTTTGAGTGAATGTTTGAAATTCACTATGAATTTCTCCAGGACAAGTATTGAATTCCTGGAATTATTCATTGAGAAGTTACAGGGTTCTATTATTAATACTGGGATTTTTTGTAAATCTTGTTTTAGGAACACTCTTTTGAGTAGGACCAGTATGTACCCTAATTATATCTTCCATAACCTAATACGTGGACAGGGCATCAGAGCGTCCAGATTGAACCCCACATTAGAAGGGTTTCAAACTGAGATTAGATCATTGGAATAGAGATTGTTACTGAGAGGTTATAACAAGGAGGAGATAATTAAGAGTTGGTCAGACTTGGAGCTACTCAGAGATGGCATAGCAGCACCATATTATGGTCCCATTATTGAGGGGTCAGTGGATGTATTTGAGCGTTCTGCTGTTGAGAAGGGACTTGTGAAGATACTGTTTCACACGAGATAATAGATCATCGACTGAACTGTTTAGGTAGCATTGGTCCATTTTGCAAGTGGACTCCATGATTGGTGACATAGTTGGTGATAAACTTTCATTCCTTTATAGAAATAGGAAGAATTTGAAAAGATTGTTATGCCATGGCAGAGATTCTAAGACCAGTTTTATGAGAATAGGAGTGACCCGGCCATGTGGCAGCTGTAATTTTTGTGGGGTGATCAATACTTCTGAGGTCTTTAGTTATCCTGATTCAGGAAGAGTATTTACGTTTCATGTGGATGCCAACTGTAGAACCACAAATATGGTCTATTTGGCTGAGTGCATCCAATGTAGGTCCTTTTATGTTGGAAAGACCAATAGGTGTTTACGTGAGAGGGTAAGGGAACATGTATATAGTATTCGGGTAGGTTCCGCACACAATGCTTTAGCAAAACATTTAGCAGAGTATGGTGAGCTGCATAGTTTCGTTTTTAGGGTGATTGATATTATAATACCCACAGTTAGAGCAGGTGACATCCGTAATCATACGGAATATAAGTAGACCAACTGGATGATTATTTTGAGAGCTGATAGGGGCAATGGCCTCAATGAACGGGCTTCTCTAAAACCTTTGTTGAAGAAACGTGGGATTAGGAAGTAGTGCTGTTCTGGTGCTACGTTTTATAGGTTTTTATTTATTTTGTTTTTATGTTAGTTTATTTTTATGTCAGTTTATTTTTAGTTATGTTTTTATGATGTTTTATTTTGTCATAGTATTGTATATCTTTAAGTATTTCCCCGAGCTAATTGTTGTTGATCCATGATTGGTGGGTTTGGATTTGAATTCTTATACATAAGATATCTTTGTATGTGGATGCATTCATGGTCTGAGGAAGCTATATGCAAAAGTGCTTACCACGTTTTTTAAGATTCTGCTTATTCTCATTAAACCGCTTTTTATGATACAGGACTTAGTGACTTTTGTTGCTTTGGTCGCTCCTTTGTTGCTTTTATATTCGTTACATAATTCAAATTTGTCTGAACACTTTTCTTCTTTTAGGCCAAGGTCTGGCAGCAAGAGCAGCCCTTTGTATTAAAGCTTATTGCAAAAATAGGATAACAATAGCAGTAGCAACCTCTAACATTTTTTTTTTCTAAATGTCTTTGTGGCTGTATTCCAAAATGTTTTGGAATTGAGGACAAAGGAAAGCAACACGTGTGCGCTCACTTACACATTCCTGAATAGCGCTGCCATGTTGTATTGCTTAATTAGCATGTATTTCAGCTACTTATGCTTTTATTAGCATATTCTGCTGTTTACCCTTGTTTAGAGGGCAGGTGTGAAGCACAGAGCTGTTTAACGAATACCAAACAGAGTGCGAACTGTAGGTGTTCATGAATCTGGCCCAGTATCTTTATAAGAGAAACATATTTACTTTGTATTTATTTAGTAAAGTTCATTCCAATATACTATATAGGCAATTATTGTTTACAAATATAAACAGTAATTTTATGTAACTAGATTTATATTAAGCATTTTCTCTGGGGCATTAGCAGTCACTTTCATTGAAAAGATGCTGCTTTAGTTTGGATCTCATTTAGGCTTATTTCAACTGGCAGCAGCAGACTTTGAGAATGTCCTCTCCTGGGGTTCTTTTTTGGTTTGCAGCAGAGCTTCGTCATTTTTGTTTCTGGATGAATAAGAAGTGCCTGAAGCCGCGGTGGTGCAGCAGTAGCGTTGCTGCCTCACAGCAAGGGGTTCTCCCATTTGATTCTCGGCTGGAGCGCCTTCTGTGTGGAGTCTGCATGTCCTCCCTGCGGTCGTGTGGTGTTTGAAAGACATGCATAGAATGGGTGTGCCTTCGCTGAAGGTTTGGCATTGAGCTGGCACCTCAGCACCTGTAAAAAAATCTAATGCCAATCATTAGTGGACCGGAGTTCTGCTGTGGCGACCCCTAACTGGGAAAAGCCAAAAGAAGAAGAAGATTTGATTGTGAGTTTCCAATATAATGGGAAACATTGCTGTATGTTAACTATTTTAAATATCATAGGGTGTAACAGCAGGGTAGGCTTTTCAGTAATGTGAAGTAATAAGCAATGGTGGATTCTAGGTTCAGTAAGGAAGGTAAGTGTATGGACTTTGTCAGCTGTACTTGCAGTAGTTTGGACTGTAAGATGAGTATAGGGAAAGCAGACCTGTTTTGGTAGCAACATGTCTTACATGGGGCTTTTCTGGCTTCTGGAAAAGGCAAGTAAGTCATTTTATAGCCTAACCTAAATCATAATAATACTATGCCTACTACTGCTATTCCTGTATGGCTGTGAAAGCAGAGGTTAGGATCAATAGACATAAAGACCCAAATGATAAGATTTTTTGTAGGGTGCCTTAGCTGAAATGGAAACAAGCCTGACAGTTTGTTTGCAGTCCTGAATGTATGTGTTTTGAGAAATTCAGTGTCAAGAGTGCAGAGAATTCAGACTTCAGTTAATGGAGTTTTTTGACATAGATATCCAAGTTAAGTAGAAACAGATCACCTATGTACTTATGATTAATGAAGGACAGTATTGTTTCACATCCTTTAAAAATAATGAAAAAAAAGTAGTCCAGCTGTCACTCTTCAGGAATACAGTAAAACAAGTATACATTTATGAGAGTGAGACATCAGAACAGACCTGGTAGAATCTGTTTGAAAAGTAGTTTAGGAACCAAGATAGGATGACTGAATGAAAATTTTACTTTTTTAATCCACTTACAAGAGGGAATGACTGATACATTCAAAAGCATTTGTCGTGTCTATGAAGACATCACCTGTGAGGAATCCATTATTCATGCAGCTGTAAATATTCTTTGAGACAGTGTTTACGACTGTTATAGTGCTGAATCCACTGCAGAATCCATGTTGCATATCATTTAATAGGCCATATTTACTGATATGGTCAAGAAACTGAGAATATTTTTTTTTTCAAAGATCTTAGTACATGGAAAACAGGTCAGCCATAGCTCTATAACAATAATGAAAATAGGTGGATGAATTTACCACACAAAGAGATATGATGAATAAATGTATAAAGTGAGATACTATTATAACTGAGGGAAGAGAATAGATTAAGTTCTTAGTCTAGGAGATTAGAAATAAGTGAAGCTAACATTTTTAGAAAAACTAGATGAAGATTGGGAAGTTTGAAGCCTGTCCTTCTTTTCCATATTTTTAGCAATTTACAAATAATTTTTGCTTTTATTTTCATGAAGCGGAATGTTGGGTAAAATCATATAGGGTGTCATTAAGGTTCTTGGCATTATTATCTGTCTGTAGCATGTTTCCTTGCAGAACCCAGAATCCACCATTACGTATCACTTCACAATTCTGGCAAGCCTACCCTGCTATTAGCCCCTATGATATTTAAAATACTGGTTACTTGATGTGACTCCGAAAGCTATGAACCCTTTATAATTGTTAACAAAATGTTTGTTTGAAGTTTACCCCAGGGATCACTTCAGTGGCTCTGCTGGACAGAGGCACAGGGAACTAATCTATGGGCTGGCGAAAGCTAACACATTCTGGCTAGGCTTATAAATGCCTTCGGGCAGATAGCCTAGTACCTACCTATGAACCTATAAGTAAGAGAAGTACAATAACACCTGTCTGTAATCTGCCCTATTAATTCTTTGACAGAAAAGTGTTGAAGCAGATGCTAATAGGTCCTTTCCCTGAGAAATACTAATTTTGCCAAGTTGGCTAGAATTCTGCATTTCCTTCTGAGATGTAAAAGAGGTTGACGGTGATAAATGTCAAATATTTTTTGCTCCCATCTTTTTTTTTTCAACTTCAGTCTTTCCTTAATAAAGCCACAATTTCAGAAGTAAATCAGTAGCCTAAAACCATTTTCTTTTTTTTTTTATTTATTCTTTGTTAATTTATCTCAGACACCTGCATTTAATGAAGAAGAGCTGTTCTTACAATACTAGGCATTTGATTCATAATAATGGATCATGCATTTCTCTAAGCAAAGGTGGATGGTTTCCAATTAATGGATATAAGGTACAATAGCAAGATATCCTCTATGCTTTCTAGGATAGACCTTCCAGAAATGTATTGTGGTGGGGCTAGCTATTTTAAAAGACCAAACTGAGATGATAGGCAATAATCACTAATACCATATAAACCACAGAAATATGGATTTAGTGACTGGCATATTACAAAAGTATATCAAGCAGCAAGTCTTTGTCTCTTGGTGTGTTTGGCCTTGTGGGATGTTTAACCAGTTGTTTAAGGCCACTAAGGCCAGCAGGATGATTTAGTTAAAGGAATACTGCACCCAGTGTATTTGAATTAAAATCATACAGTATAAGCCATTTCTATTGGGTAATAAAACAATGTTCTTGACTTGGGTAACTTAAGTTTGACTGCTGGCTTGAGCACCAGTTGGATCTGGAGCATGGATCTGGAACATGGGAGAAGAAAATTGATAATGCTTATCTTGCTCATCTCTTACTGGTGGAGGGAGAAGAAAGCATGTGCCTGTGCATGTTTTCCATGGTACAAGCCCTGACTGAAGCTCACAGATGGGGTGCAGCTTGCAAAAGTGTGTGTGGGGGGGCAGTTGATTACTTTGAATGGAGGGATGTGAACATACATTGCAAATGCCCATCGCAATCCAACTCTTGGGCTTAGCCAGGTATGAGTGGGAGAGTCTAGGGCTTACTCTCAAAACTCTGGTCTCCGAACATACAAATGTCAGCTCCTGTTCCTAGCTATATTGACTCTCATCCAGGTAATACATTGGTCACATGGTCCCCATCCAGGTGAAACTAATAAGTTCAGTGCACAGTCTGCAGGACATGCCTTAAAATTCAGTGTGGGAAGTGTGATAAAAAAAAAAAAAATCACCAAGTATGACTGAGTTTTTCTTAGGTTATCTGAAAAAAAATTGTTTTTGCAATATTGGACTTATTGTAGGGGGAATTTAGGCTGATCAAATGTGAAGGTTGATGTTGTTATCTAGCAACAGGTATACTGTTAACTATTTGGTGATTATTACTACGTATTTCTTAAATACTGAGGTTTGGCTTTTAAATAAATGTATTCCACTACCTGTTCTAAGATGGGGTGTGTTATCTCTAACTAAAATGTAACTGTGTTTTGGTTTCACCAGAATGACAGAAATTGTCCTTCACTAAGACAATTAAATAGGTGTTACTTTTCTGACTGCCTGAAGACTGGGTATCAACTGCTTAGATATGAAAGTAAAAAGAAAATTCAATATGAGAATTTTTTTAACTAATTAAGAAAATCAGCTTTTTGCATTTCCTGTTTAACTGAAGCAATTTTTCACATTTAATATGCTTTTTATATTTTTAAACAAGAAACATCTTTATTAAATTATCATGTATGACATACACAATCTTACATTTATATAAATGAAAATAAACCATACCGATATAATATCATTTGCAAACATTATACATTACAAACCATGCTGAGAGAACTGTAGCTGCAAATGTTATACATCATTTATAATATTTCCAGTCATTATCAGTCGACCATTACATAGTTCATTCAGTTCCTGCTTTATTATAAACCTTGTTCCTCTTCTGCATGTATTGATCCCACATTTCCCATTTTTCCTATATAATTTGCACATACCCTTTTCTAAAGATCCCAATTCCATTTGTTTTATCTCTGTTACTATCTTCACTACTTCTAGTAAAGTTGGTTTAGACTTTGATTTCCATTTTTTAGTAACTGCTTTTTTGGCAGCAATCATAATTAGACTTGGCAAGGCCTTACTATGTCTAGGCAATTGCGATTATGTATCCTAGCTCACAAAAAAATCACCTCCTTAGTCATACTAACCCTCCCACCCAGCATCCCCAACAAAGTAATCTGCAGGTAATCCTTAAAGTCTGCCAACTCATTAAACTCCCAGAGAATATGTTCCCAGTTATCTCTTTCTTCCCCATCACATCTCCAGCATTTGCTGTCTACCTGAGGAAAAATTCTTTGGAGTCTACTTAGGGTATACAAATAACTATGCAAACACTTCCAAGCAAAGATCCTAAATCTTCTAGACGTTGTTGCATATTTGGGAGATATAGCTATATCCCCCATTGTTTCTTTGTGAATTGGTTATTCAGTCTCTCTCCCCAATCCTTTCTAACTTCCTCTGATTCGTATAGTTATCATGCAATATTTTATATGCTGTACTAATAATTCTTTTCTTAAGGGCAACTTCTGTTCTAGATTCTACTAAAAAAATTAATCTTGGCGATGAATACTGAAAATTCAGTACTGTTGCTAAGCTCTAGTGGAACAAAAACACTATGTGTGCTCTTCCTTTCAAGAGATTCATTTTAGTGAGACAAGATAACACGTTGAAGTAGTTACTTTCATGAGTATTACCATATCATCATCGGAGCGTCAATGAGTTAACGACATTTCAGTAATGGCAACTCTGACAGGATTTTCCATTGTAAGTCAGGCTTCTATCTCTATCCATTTAATATTGATACAACCCATACTATGATGTTCAGTTTTTAGTCCATTAGGGCAGACTCCATTGGTTGGTTCTTTCACAGAAGAGGGTTTCCTCCATCAATTTGAGTATTATCAGAGAGCCTTCTAAGAGCCAAATGTTAAGTCTTCCCTAAAGAAAGTCCTCTCATACCAAATTAGGGATCCAGGAGGGTGAATGAATGGTTCTATTCCCAGAGGAAGCACAGCTTAGTAAAACCTAGGACCATTTTGCACTACTCATGCATATGGTCATCATCATTATTATCATTGTCATCATCATCATCATCATCATCATCATCATCATCAACTTCCTTTTCCAATTTTCTACATGGAGTCAGGGTGTTGCATCAATTGTCATCATTTTTCTCAATTCACTGCCACTATCCCACCTTCCCCCATGGTCATGCCTGACCATCTCAGATCTTCTGTCATGAAATCCATTCATATCTGTATTGGTTGCCCTTGTTTCCTCTTGCTTCTTCTTCTTCCTTTCTCTCCTAAATACTCTTCACCAGGTTGTCCTCTTTC
Source organism: Protopterus annectens (assembly GCF_019279795.1). Lineage (NCBI taxonomy): Eukaryota > Metazoa > Chordata > Ceratodontiformes > Protopteridae > Protopterus > Protopterus annectens. Next base: position 1,289,578,661 of record NC_056737.1, read on the forward strand.
TTCTTGCACATGTGCTCAAACCACAGTAATCTGTTCTCATTGACCTGTGCAATTGGAGCTACTTTGGCTTCTACTCTTATGTCCTCATTTCTTCATCTGTCCTACAGTGTGTATCTTACCACCCATCTCAAGCACTTCATCTCCATCATCTCTAGCTTCTTCAACTTATTGGCCTTTACTGCCCACGTTTCTGTACCATACAGTAGTATTGGTTGCACCACTACTTTGTGCACCTTACTTTTCAGTTCCTTTGGCATTCTTCTGTCACAAAGTACCCCTGAGGTTCTGTGCCAGTTTGCTGCAGCCCTTCTGATTCTAGCTTTAACCTCCTCATCCAGACTTACTTTCTCCTCCACCACCTCTCCCAGATACTTGAAGCTGTTAACTTGTTCCACTGTTTTCTTTTATATCAGTTCTGAGCTTCTTATGATTTCCCTCATTTGCTGTCATAACAACTGGCTTATCTGTACTCAGTTTTGCATTCCATTCCCCTACCCTTTGCTGCAATTTGTGCTCAGAGTCTGCCTGTAATGCCACATCATCTGCATACAGCACCTCTGTTAATTTGTCCCCTTTGACCTGTTTGCTAATGTAGTCCATCACCAATGTGAGCAACAGTGGGCGAAGAACTGAACCTTGATGCACACCCACTCCCACTAGGAACCCCTTTGTGAGTACTAACACTGCTCATACTCATCTCATTGTGTCCTTGTACATAGCCTGGACTAATTGTATTGGAGTTTCAGGGTGTTTGAACCATCACAGGACTGCTCAAATAATCTTTCATGGGAAATTGTCTAATGATTTTTCCAAGTCTAAGAATGCCCAGTTGGACTCTTTCCTCGTCTCTAGTATTTTTCAGTTATCTGCCTCACTGGAAATATTTTGTTGGTTATACTGTATCATGACCTGAATCTGAACTGCTCATCTCCCATCTAACTTTTTGTTACTATGTGTGTTTGTTTATCAATCACCCTATCCAGTACTTTCATACAGGAGTTTGATATTGCTATACTGCCCACAATTGTGCATCTCCTTTGTTCTTGGACAATGGCACTATTATGCTTATTCTCCAGTCATCTAGGATATGCCTCTCTATCCTTACTGCTATGAGTACCCACTGAAACTATTGTTACCCTATCTCACCCAACATCTTGTCCATATCTGCACTGACCTCATGCTGCGTTCCCTAATTCATTTTTCCTTAGTGCTGTTCTTACTTCTTCTAGGGTGAGCTTTTTTCTCTAATTCATTGTAGACTGTGTCTGGGATAGTACTGCATCTGTGGGGTTTTCTTCATTCAGAAGTTACTGGAAGCACTCCTTCCATCTGCCTTTGATGTCCTGTGGGCTGGTGAGCAGGTTGTTGCTGGCATCCCTTATGAAGGTTGTTCGGTGATTATTTTCTTCATCTGTCTTTGCCTTGCAACCTGGTAGAGTTTCTTTGCGCCATTTTCTGAGTTGCTTTCCAGAAAGTGGTAGATTGCCTCTGATTCCTTGCTCTTTGCTATTGTGACCGATCTCTTAACCTCATTATTAGCCGTGTATTCATTCGTAGTCCAGTCCATCTTTTTTACCTTCTCCTTTTTCCTGCACATCTTCCCTCTTTCATTTGATGACTGTCTTGCCTTCTACATTCTACCACCAGCTTTCCTTATGTACCTCATTTCCATCCATGGTCCGGCCACATATCTTTTCTATACTCCCTACCCATGCTCTTTTGAGATAACATTTTTCTTCAGCTCTACCCATTTTCTCATCTTCCTGAGGTGCTAGAAGCTTGAGCATTTCCTTGAACCCTTGTGGTTTTGTTCCAGTTAATTTCCAGGTCTTCAGCCTAGTTTGTATTGACTGTAGAGCCTTTTCCAACCACTGCTTGCAGTTGATTGTGGCTACCAGCAATTTAGGCTATAGGCCAACTGTTTCACTGGGGATGACTTTCCAGTCTCTGACTGCATTCCATTGTTTTTCCTTACTAGGAGTAAGTCTACCTGAGTTGCATGTTGGCCCCTGTTGTATGTGATCTTGTGAATTTCTCTTTTGCTGAACCACATAATGGCCACCATTAAGCCATTTGACAGTAAGAAGTCTAGGATGGGCTCTCTTCTTTTATTCATGTTGCACCACCTGTGTTGACCCAAGCAGTCCTCATATCCTATTCTCTTTGTCTCTATATACTTTGTGCATGGGAGACACTGATATTAACCATTATGCTAAGTTATGCATATGGTATAATTTAATAACAGTTGATAATAAAACTATTGGCTGGCCTAATGGGACCAAGCCAGGTATATACTATAGTAAACATCTGTTGGGTGACAACATACAACTCACACTTTCTTTTGTGTACTTTAAGAAAAAATAATTTAAGCTAGTGGCAGTACCTGCAAGTATTTAATATTACAACTCTTTACATGGACAATATGCATCAGGCCAAGTGTCTAGGTATACATCCAATAAAACCCCATCATTTGAAACTCATATCGCTTAACCGCATGAAACTGGACCATCCAGAGGTGGTTAAATTTCAACTTAAACAGAAATGTGTAAGTTTTCTACAAATGAAACTGACTCAAATGGAGTGGAATGGTGATTTATAGTCTCTTAATGATTACAGGGCTCTTTTACCAGGTAACTTCATCTTGACTAAATCATTTTATAACTGGCAGAGTACTCCACCTGGGTAAAGACATTTCTCTCATTTAAAAAGGTGGGTTCTATTGGAGGTGCTGGGGGGCACACTACCTGCATATGATTTTTCATGCACTAAGGTATCACTCATTTGGTGCAGGTGCTCTATACACCTGAGACTTTAAAGGAAAACTCCACCTTAGAACTCAAAAGACATGTTTTTTTTATTGCATCTTTGTTTTCTGCCCTATTTTAATGCCTCAAAATCACTCTAAATGCTTCTTTTATAATTTAAATGTGTTTCCCTCAAAATGGTGGATGACGGGTCCTGCTTTGGTAACATGATCTTGTTTACCCGCTTTCATTCCTTCTTCCCAGAATACATTTCAAGTCCTCTTTACATGAGTCATGCTAGACATAAAGAAATGGTATTGTTTTCTCATGCCACAAAGCCCTGTCATCTAAACACACCTTCTGTAACAAAGCTACTTCTATGTTTCCCTGGCTGAGCCTCATTTACGAGTCTGCCAGAGCTTGTTCTATCCTATAAGCTGTTAGCTATTTCCAGCAAAAGAAAGTAGGTAAATAGAAGGTTTCCATAAAGGGATTATTTTGTACTTCTAAAAGAGCTGACGGACCTTCCCCATCACTCTCATGCTGAGGTGTGAAAACTCTCACTGCAGTAAATGACCCTTGCTGTAAACAGGTGACAAGTTGCAGGACTCCAAACTAAGTCTGTCTGCTACTTCCCAATGCTTTCAGTGGGAAGTTTTTTTTTTCTTTCTTTGAAATGCCTTTTATATTATAAAGGTAACTATACTTCACGTGTTGCTTCACAACATACAGGGACCTACAGTTGTAGGACTCGCAGTGTATGTAAATATATAGATCACGAGATACTTTTTATTCATCCTACTGCCAAGAAAGTCTATACTTTTTCTTTTTATGCTGACTGTATGAGTAAGAACTTAATGTACTTAGCAAGTGTCAAGTCTGCCCTGTTTTTTTTATGTGGGCAAGACCAGCCATTCCCTTTGTGAATGTATACATGAACATCTTTGTGAAATTCATAAGTTAGATAAGAACAATACACTAGCTAAGCATATATCTTGTCAAGGTTATTGTCATATTTTACTTTTTTAGTGCTGCAGCTGATTTTAGAGAGTATGAGAATAGGAGATCTTAGTAATAAAACAGAGGAATGTAAAATGAGAAGGAATATTTTGCTTCAAGCAGATAAGATAAATCATCTCAATGAGACTCTACCTTTAAAACAACATCTGAAGTCACGTGGCTTGTTTAAATAACTTTAACAGTTACTTTGTTTCAAGCTGTGTATTTAAGCAGTGTGTCTGTGCTATAATTATCTTACAATACAACCTTATAATGGATGGGGACATCCACCCAAACTGTGGTCCATCCTCCGCTGTTGACTCTAGCTCCCATGCCAGTATACCTACAGACAATCCATCTATAATTAGGCCCACCAATTCACTCCTGGCTTGTCACCTAAATATCAGAAGCATAAACAACAAGGTACATAACTTGCATGCCCTCTTAGCAGTTCATTCCGCTGACATACTTTGTCTAACAGAAACCTGGCTAAAACCACCAATTGAAGACAATGAGGTCCTTCCACCCGGGTATAACATTCTTCGGTTAGACCGTACTAAGAAGAAGGGAGGGGAGGTAGCTGTACTCTTTAAAGCTGCTCTAAACATTACTTTCGACTCATTGCAACTACCCCAAGTTAACAGTGCTGGAATTCTGTCTACCAAACTTCAAATCAATAAAAATAAATGTATAAATATTGTTTGTGCCTATATTCCACCAAGTAACAATATAAGCACCCTAGAAGATACCCTCTCTTGGTTATCAAGTAACTACTCCCAAGAAGCCATTGTTTTAGGAGACTTCAATATTAACTGGAACACCTGTTCCTCAGAATCTCCTTCCACCCATGTAAACCTATATGGGTTTACACAGATCATATCCTCCCCCCCACCAGGATCAGGAAACCCAACCACAAAGAGAGTACACTAGATTGGATACTTATCAATAGTAATCCCCATATGTACAAGTCATGAATCCTCCCCAGTGACCTAAGTGATCACTGTCTTACTTATGCAATTAAACACAAAGCTAGCAATCCCCTCCAACCCACCTACAAAACAGTTAGAAATAATAAGAATTTTAATCCCACTAACTTTAAAAACAAACTCAAACAATGTAATTGGTCTGCTCTAAAACATCTGCCACTGGGTGAGGCAGTAGCCTATTTTAACTCCAAGTTCCTTGCCATCCTTAATTCTCATGCCCCAGAATGCTCCACTGGAACCAAAACAAGAGCTGCACCGTGGCTCTCTAAAAAAACGAAATAAAAAATCATACTCAGAATCAAGGCTTGGGCCATTTGGCAAACCACAAACATCCCTCTTGATCAAATGAAATATCAGCAGCTGAGGAATTAAACAAAAAAAAATCTGTTTTACTAGACAAAAAAAACTTTTTATTGCCCTCTTCAACAGAAGAATCAGAACAACCCCCAAAAGTTTTGGTCAGACATAAACAAACTTCTTCACCCAGGACAAACTCCAACCCCCTCAACCTCTACCCATAAATCCTCAGAAGATGTTGCTAATACTTTCAATAGTTTTTTTACTGAGACCATCCAGCCCCTAGCTAGCAAACTAACCCCCTAGCTGCTCTAACTCAGATGTTGCTACACCTTCCACCCAACTCTCCTTTAGCTTCAAACCAGTTTCTACTTCATTTATCCGAGCCCTACTTAAAAAACTAAAACCAACTACCCTTTCGACCGATCTTCTCCCTGCTGAGTGTCTGCAAAAAGCAGCAGATGCCATAGCATACCCCATCTCCATCTTAATCAACAGAACCATAGCAGAAGCTCCCACCCCCTCCATCTGGAAAATATCCCACATTATACCACTTCATAACTTCAAAGTTCCATTGAACTTTCTAAATTTAGACCCATAGCTATTCTTTCCCCACTGTCTAATATTATGGAGAAGTGTAAACATAAACAACTTCTTCACTATCTCATTCAGAAAAATTTGCTGGCCAACTCTCTGCATGGATTCAGGCCCTACCATAGTACCACCATTGCACTTCTGTCTTTCTCTAATGTTATAAACCAGAACCGTAGACAACAGGCTGTCCTATGGCAGGACAAGCTAGCTAGACTTCTACCCAACACCTTAGGAGTCCCACAGTGCTCTATATTAGGGCCCTTCCTTTTTTCTATATTTACTAATGACCTCCATACTGTCATACCAGATGCAACTTGCATTCAACATGCGGACGACTCCATGCTAATCTGCTCTGTCACTACCCCATCAAATCTTTTAACATTATCCCAGAATACTTTCAACTCAGTTGAAAATTGGCTCACTGATCGATGTTTGATTCTAAATCCCAACAAAACTAAACTGCTACTCTTCACCCCCACTCACAGGTCCCCCTTACTATCCTTCACCAAAAAATCTAACAACAGAACTATTATCTCCCCAGAGGGCTATACAAAACTCCTAGATGAAATCATAGGCAATAACCTAAATTTTGATTTGCATGTCAACCAAACCATTAAAACCATTAATAAAAAACATAGCTCGCTATATAAGATTAAACCTTTTATAACCCCATCAGCTAGAACTGCTATTGCCCGCTCTCACCTACACTCTACCCTACTTTATGCCTCTCCTTTACTCACTAATCTGAGCAAATCAGATCTTAGTATGCTGTCTATCTGCTATAATCACATAGCAAGATTTCCCACTAGCATGCCCTACAGGAAGCGCCACTGTCATAACCTAAAACATCTTGGGTGGCTTGAACTACATAGCCTACTCTGGTACAACCAGCTTATAGCAGTACACAATACACAAAGTTCTCAATCAACCCGAAAACATGCCTGCACTTAAAAATATCATCCACCTCTATTATAGTAACCCCAGACAACTTCGCTCATCTAACCAACTGCTGGTTCAGAGATTCATTTCCAACAACTCTGCTAGAAACTCTCTGTTTGCCAACTCTATTGATAAAATCTGGAACTCTCTCCCCATTGACCTTAGTTTTAAACCCTGTCTAGCTCTATTTAAAAAGAATCTCAAGCAGTATTTTAAAAGACATTGGTTATGTCCCTGTTTAAATCCTGACTAGCTCCTTCTCTATAATTGTCTTTAAACTTTTCCTACTTGCAACCCAAGTCGTGACTTAACTTGTTAGTCCACATCAATATGTAACACTAATTAAGAGAGAGTGTATAACTTACTTGTCTGAAACTGATTTTGTAACTGTCCTTAAGATGTATAATGAATCTATGTTTTAGTAAGCATGTTATCTTTTCTGTATGTATTTAAAGTAAATAAGCACTTATAAATTGTTTAGAAATTAGTACTTCTTTATTAAACATAAAAAATATTAAGAAGAAAGACACTTCCACCTTAAAAGTGCTTCATCAAATTAAGGAGGCTTAGCCAGCAACTTTGATGTTTAAAAATTACCAACTTTTCCCTGTGGTTATATTTCCACCACATAAATCGCTGAACGAACCCTACAAGTGGTGAATGGTCCAGTTAAACACCTTCAACAAAAAATGACCAGCAGTCAAGATACTTCATTTAGTTTAGACTATTGAATAAACATAAGTCTGTGTGAAATAGCATGACATTTAAAAAAACACTGTATATAAATATATATATATATATATATATATATATATATATATATATATATATTAATATATATTTAATCTGATTAATATAAACAGCAGTAATTGATACTAATGTAATGATCTCATGTCTGTTCTTAGACCTATCAAAAGCAGTTGACACAGTATCACACTCCAAAATACTTTACAAACTAGCTAACGTAAATCTTTCCAGCTCTACTTTCTCTTGGTTCTCCAGCTATCTGTCAGACTACAGTAAGTCAAATGCCAGTCTTCCTGTTCTACATTTCTACCTGTTCACACTGGCATACCACAGAGCTCTATCCTATAACCTGTTCACTTTAGCATCTTTACCAATGACCTCCATTCTTCCACCACCCACTCTACCCTCATACAATATGCAGATGACTCTACTTTGATTGCATCCTCTCATTCAATCTCACAGCTACAGACACACACATACAACAATCTTTCCTTTCTGTGGAAAGCTGGATAAATGAAAATCAGCTTATCCTGAACCCTAAAAAACATACCCCCCCCCCAAGGCCAGTGATCACCTTAAGCTCTCCTTCTCTATTTCATCACTAAATAAAACCATCATTAATGTTGAAACTCACACTAAATTACTGGGAATGACAACTGATGACAAGCTACAATTTGACGTACACATCCAGCAATCAATTAAGAAAACCAATCAAAATCTCGGTCTTCTTTATTGCAATAAAAAATTCATTTCCTCTGTCTCCAGACTCTCCCAGGCCAAAGCCTATCTACTTACTAGCCTCCTCTGTTTAAGGCCTAGGATCCTCTTTGTGAGGTACTTTTGCGGCCTCTCCAGTTGTTGCCGGTGTCTAGTCATGATTTGCCTAATGAGGGAAGAGTAGAGGGAGACAATGACCTCTTTCTTCCTTAATGCAAAACCCTTAGCAATGAGATGTGCCACATAGAAGGACTTTCTGACAACAGTGTTGATTTTCTGGTAAACCACCTGAGTTACAATCAATACAAGAAACAGAATTTCACAGGAGTTAATCTTCAGGTAAAGTAACACATTTTGTTTTGCTTTAGCAAGTTAATAAATATATAAAGTGCTGCGATCTAAGGCCTTTGTCTACTCAACTTTTGGCTGTGCCTCTAATCCTTGAACAGAGAAGATGAAAGGCATGCTTGCGACACACACATGCATTTTCATCTTCTTGGCTGACACGCTGCTGAGTAGGGTTATCATTGAGCACCTTTTTGCTCAAACTTTTGCTAAATTAAGTACCACTTAATAGATCTCACCGTAGTAGTGGTCTAACTTGTGGATACACAATGCAGCACAAACCAGAGTAACTCTGAATAATCATCCTGCATGTAAACCCCTTTGTTGCACATTCAAACAGTCATAGAGAATATGCAGACACAGTATATAAACATATCTCTGTTACATTTTCTGTGTATGTGAACACTGGATATACTTAAAGAAAAACAAATATGCAGTTTAATACATAGCCTGTCTGCATCATGCATGTGCACTATGGTTTTATGCATTTTAAGCATGGCTACTAATCTAGTGCATTTCTCTTTGAGAGAAGTGGTGATTAGTCGCTACTAGAATATGTCCACTTCTCCAGGCATGATACCTGTGCCTCCATTTTCTCCGTGCAAGAACACTAGGAACTCCTCCTTATCAGTTATGCTTGCAGTGGGAGGTGGTTCATCTCCAATGTCTGACCACTTTACCACATTATGTGCCTTCTTGCAAACCATCAGATCATGTTAGTGCCATACCTCTGACATTGCTAGCAGTGTAATTTCATCCAACAACAACACTGATGTCATTGACCAGTATTTTCCAGATGTGACCTTATAGCAGCTAATGAGCACCGCATCTCCTAAACTGGTGGCACCTATGGGACATGAAAGCCTCTAGCAGCAAGTCATTCTCACCCTGGCTAAAGTCGTCCAACCTCTGCTAAACACCATGGTAAGAGAACAATTGCAACTAGGGAAATCAGACATAGCTGTAGGCCAGTGATTATGAGGAACCGTAGTTTACCAATTACAAACAGTGGGCTGCCATAGGTACAACATACACACAACATTATGGGTTTGGATACAGATAGGACCACGTACATGCCACTTATATGCTATGTTATAGACAGTGAGGTACTACATTAATATCACTAACCAGTGTTACCTACCTATGAACTTATAAATAAAAAATGTGCATATATACTGCTGAGGTGGATGCCACACGAAGGCTCATGGGGATCTAGAGATGGAGCCTGATATTCACATACAGTATAGGTATGGGTTACCCTGGATGGAGGGAATTACAGGTGACAGCGGCGACTTGGCTATGATGTTGGGATTACATACACCAAGACCAACTCCAGTTGTCTCCACAGCATACATAAACAGCACACATAGCTCTCAGTCTCTTAGTACAAAAATACTGGACAAAGACAATAGTAATGGGGGGATAAAGCCCCAAACATAGGGATACATTTTAAATATAGCTCTTATCAACTTACAAGTTTCTAGAATAAAAGGTCTTGTTTTACCATGTATTTTTCTGAAGGAAATGAAGGCTGAAATGCAAACGCCTACCATTATTTAGAGAATTCAGTCCTCACTGATTTGCCACAAAAATTCAGAAAACCACAAATTGTATGAGGAACAAACCAAAAATATGAGGCAAAAATCTGGACATTCTACAAAAATCTGGACAGTTGAGAGGTATGACAGCACATATGGGTAGGGCATACAGAATGGTGCAGATAGGCAGCTACATATATTATGGATGGGCTAAATACACATATTTGTAACCATAGCACAGATTACTCAACATACCTATAATATGAGTCAACGTAAGGGCTAAAATGTACAATACGCCTGAGAAATATGTCTTATGAAATATTGCAGAACACTGAACCTGCTCCAGGTTTTGTCTTCTTTAAGCTATTCTTCTGCTGGCAGAACTTTCACTGCCCTCTCAGTATCTGCAGCCTCTGCTAAATATCCTCATATATTTGGCATCAGCACAGTAACTACCTCCAGCAATTAAAAAACTGCTATATAAAACCACCCACCCTAGCTGATGACCAACTCCCATCATACTACTTAAAATGGCTGCAGATGCAATTGCTTTTCCAGTCTCTATATTGATAAATAGATCTATATCTGAAAAATATGATCCTTCCATCTGGACAAAAATCCATTATTATACATTTACACAAAGATGGCACATCTAGAGTTTAATAACTACAAGCCCATTGCAATCATCTTCCCCTTCAAAAATAATTAAAAAATGTATTCTTGCTCAACTTCTACATCACCTAAATTCAAATAATCTGTTCTCAAAAACACAGCATGGTTTCAGACCTCCATCACAGCAGAACCACCACCCTCCTTCACATCACCAGCACTACAAACCAGCACAGGAACAATAGTAACTTAGTGTCAATTGTGTTCCTAGACTTATCCAAAGCTTTTGACACTGAATCAAACCAACATTTACTCACTGCACTCTCTTCTATAGGTCTCTCTCAATCCTCCCTTAAATGGTTCCTTAGTTACCTATCTGTAAGGCAACAAGAGGTCAAATGGCAACAGGACCTCTCTTCCTCTCTTCCATTTACCATAGGTTTTCCTTAGAGCTCTATACTTGCACCCCTTCTCTTTAATATTTTTATAAACAAGCTTCACATTACCATAGACCAAGCAAATATTGTATAGTACGCAGATGATTTGACTTTAATATGTACACCCCTCACAATATCCAAGCTCAAGAAATCACTCAATTTTTTTTCTCTTTAATCAAATCCTGTTTGAAAAATTCAAACTTACTCCTTAATCCAAATAAAACAAAACTGACGCTGTTCACCCCAAAATATTATCTCAATCAAAAACAATCTTTTTTTTTTACATCTGCAAATGATATTAAAATTGAGATAGTGCCACATACTAAATTAGTGAGTGTTGCAATAGATAACAATCTTAAATTTGATCGACATATTCTTCAAACAATTAAAAAGACCCATCAGAAACTTGGCTCCTTCTACAAGGCAAATCAGTATTTCACATATCCAGAAAGAAAAACCCTAGCTTCATCCTAGCTCCTTCCAGGCCTCTTATATGCCTTACCTATCCTTACAAACCTAAGCTCTACACTAAAATCCAAACTAGCCTCCTATTACAACAAGGTAGCTAAATTTGCTACCAGCACTGTACACCAAACTCACTACTTCCAAGTCTTAAAACAGCTAAACTGAATAGAGCTTAACAACTCTGCTGGTTATGGCATACAAGCTGATATATTATCCTGCAAACTCCCCTGTGTAAAAAACCTAGTAATGACCTACAACCCCACAAGGATCCTCTATCCTGGTGATAAATTTCTAATACACACTACTAAAGCAAATAATTCATCAGGGGACTCATTATACTCTTGTTACATCTCCAAACTGTGGAACACATTTCCTACCAATTAAGAATGACTAACAAATTCCAAGCTATACAATCCAGCTCGAACAATCCCTTACCCAATCCTGGCCATGTGTCATGCTCATGTTCATCACCAGTCTGAGACTTCTAGTTAAAGCACAAACTTCTTATTGCTTATCACTAAGTTTTTGCCCTCCTCAACTTGAATAACTAAATCCCAACAACTTTCCTTCCTGCTTTTGAATCAATACATTCCTTTTCACCCCCCTCTTAAATAACATTTCTCATCTTTCTCTTTTTCTAACTGTCCCCACCCACCACTCTACTCCTGTCATGCATCTTCTGTATACCCAAGTTACAAACCTTCTACATACAACACTGTGGAACAAGCATCCTAAATAGAATTAATCCTATACCCTGCTCTCTCAGTCATATGCTATTACCACTACCCACCTGTACAATACTAATACCTGCCCTCCCCCTTCTACACACTTCTATTTCCCCTCCCCTCCTGCATAATTTTATAACTTGCTTCACTATATATCTTGAACTCTTTACAAACATGTACAATACTAAAATTTCCCTTCTTACATAATTCAATGACTTACTTCATTGCATATTTGAACTTCTTCCAAAACTTTCTTTACTAAATGTAAGAACACTAAACTTCTTTACATTTTCCCTTCTACATTATCAGTCCATTTACTTTCTGCTAAATTTTTAGAGGTACAAGAACTGTATAGACGTATAATTGTTCATAGGTCTCAAGGTCTCATATCACACATTCGGTGTTAAGACTGCTGTCTATGTAGTAGTTCATGGGTACAGAGTTTTTACCAAAGAGGATGACAATGCGCTTTTTGGCATTGAGCTTGAGGCCATGGATCTGACACCATGCATCTGTCTTAGTGAGGCCCTTCTGTAGGATTTCCACATCATTTGGGGATTTGACTATGGCTCCTAGTTTGCAGTCATCTGCTAACTTTGTTAGCCAGAGGCCTTCTGTGTTAGTCTGTACTTCAGGAGAGGTCCCAGGACTGAACCCTGTGGCACTCCACTTATCACTGGTTTGAGGTCAGATTTGGAGTGTGCAACTTTTACAGTGTGGGTTCTGTCAGTGAGCCACTTGGCAACCCATCTTGTAAAGTAGGGATTTATACCTAGTTTAGTGAGTTTAGCTATAATTCCAGAATGGGGGATGGTGTCAAAAGCCTTGGCGAGGTCAAGATAGGCTGTGTGAACCACCTTACCCTCATCTACGGATTTGGTGACTGCCTCAAAGAAGTCAATCAGGTTCAGGAGGCATGATCTGCCTTTCACAAACCCAAACTGGGTGGGATCCAGAGTTTGGAGGTTACCAGTGTCTTTGTTTATGAGTTCCATGATGATACATTCCATGGCCTTGAAGACCAGGCTCATCAGGCTAATAGGGTGATAGTTCCCGGGATCAGTGGTGGCTCCCCCTTTGTGGAGTGGGATAACTGTTGCTGTACAGCCTGGGATGTTGTCCGGTCCCATGGATGCCGTGTTTTTGGCTTTAGAGAGTGCAGCTTTTACCTGCATAGTTGTGATTACAGGGACTCTGCATTCTTCCTGTATAGATATGGGCCCTTGAGGAGGTGAGGGGGGAGTAAAGTTAGCACTGAACGTATCTGCCAGGATGTTGGCAATATCAGGTGGTTTTGTAATTTCCGTGCCGTTGTGCTGTAACTCAGAGCAGATCTGGGTGTTGAGATTCTTGACATAGCTATAGAATGCTTTGTGGTTGTCCTTAGAATCAGTGGCAATTTTGTTTTTGTAGCTAGCTTTGGATGATCTTATAAGGGATCTCAGCTTCTTACTGAGGCTGACCAGGGAGCTCCTCCACTCATTGGATTTTACTCTCTTTTGCAACAGTTTCTTCCTTGTGTTGTTCAGTTTGTTTATGGCAGTGGACCACCAGATTGGCTTCTTTTTTTTGGAGGCTAGAGTCTTGGTACTGTTTGGGATAGCATGATCCATGCACTTGTGTAAGTGCTTATAGAGTGCACTTGTGTAGGATTCAGCAGTCATAACTGTATTGTCCATCTGCATGGGTGTCATGAAGTTCACCACTTCTATCTTAAGAAGCATGAAGTTGGCTTTGGAATTTTTTTTTACCATGGTTTCCTTAATGGGGGGTGGCAGTGGGGTATGGATATCAAGGGTGATTAGCTTATGGTCGAATTGGACCAACGAGGAGTCAAGTCAAGATGGTATGAAGAGGGTTACCTCCCCAATATGGAGGTGTAGGCAACTTTATTTATTTATTTATTTTATTTTATTTTACATTTGTTGACCGGGCTAGTCCAACTGGATCATTGTCCATTTTCAGTGGAGGCCCGGGGAGAAAAGCTCCACAGATTAAAGCATGTTTATAGAAATACATGTAAAAAAACACTTGTGATATAGGCAAAGAGCAATAATACAAGGAAATTAGTTCAGGTCAGGAGATGCTATTCTAATAACAAATAGATAATACTAACTATGTAATACAAATTATGTAATTAAAAAAATGAAAATAAAAATAATAATGTTTTTTTTTTTTTTTTTTTAGTAACAGTAGAATCATAATGTTATTTATGATTTGAGAGAGAGATTTAGAGTGTTAAATAAAATGCAAATATAGTTGAAAGATGAAAGTAGGTTAGTCTGGATTGGTACAAGAGCAGAGCCAGAAGTTATTCAGATGTGAAAGAAGTTGCTTTTTAAAGCAAGGAAAAGTGGCTAGAGAGGAGATATGTAAGGGAAGGTTATTCCATATTTTGCCAACTGAGTTGGAGAAAAGGCAGTTCCCTGCAGAGTTTGAAATTCTCCCTTGCAAAAAGTAGCTTGTTTGGTTATGCACTAAAAGTTGTTTCTGTGAAATTGTTTCATGGTATTTGTCATTGGAGACTGTTTTCTTCAATGGGTCATCATGAACCTACTTGGTAAAGCACAGGTGATATGATGCACAGCTAGTTCCCACTGCACACTACTGATATGCCACACTAATGGACTCATTCATGTTCTCTGAATGTGTATGTGTATCTTCCTTCAAGAAGGAACTAGGCTTCCTGTTCACCATTCAGAAATCATATATCCAGTGTGAATCACTGGCTACCATTTTACAAGAAATTTGTAATGATGGATGCTTGTGCTAATACCCAACAGCAATCACCTACCTAATGTACAAAGGAAAACAACAACACAGGTTCATAGGTAAATACCAGGCTGTTAGTCTGCAGACTCTTACTAGTCTAGCTAATAACCAGAGGTCAGAATTAAACCTTGTAGCTTGTATCTTTAAGGTAAAGACCTTAACCATTACGTCAATCCAGCTCCCCAGCATGCTCTTTCTCCAATACAGCCAGTCTGGGGAGTGGCTGCTTTTACCCTCAGTGGGTCCATTTACGAAGGTGAATGCCTGGTGTGACCTGGTTGAGGTTTCTGACTAAAACTATTGGCATCCCCAGGACTGGTGAGCAGTGAGGGTTCCAGTACAATAACCTACAGTGCCAACACCCCTTAGATCTCTGGCAGGGAACAACAGCCATTAAGTAGGTGCACCCAAAGTTTTACATTAAGTACTGGCGTTGTTTTTATTTTTTTTAATTGTAATGATAAACTGTTTTTTTTGTTGTTGTTAGTTATTCAAAGCAGTGTTCCTAACAAATGTGGCTTCCTTTTATAGGTACAAGGACATACCAGTCTTTTATAGGTACAAGGACATACCAGTTGGGCCACTGTATGGAACTGTATCTGTGCTGTGTCTGTTGCATGTCTATCTCTCTTGGCACTGCTGAAAGTTGTTTAGTTTTGTATCACCTACTGACTTATACTATATTAATATTACCATTTGTCGAACATCTTCAGGTATGTCACCCTTCGCATTATGTCCCCCTCTTGCAAGTCAGCTGTGATAGGAGACAAGGTCAGTAGTGCCTCACCGGAGGGTATGTTCTGACTTTTCCTTCCCAGGCAGGTAGGCCAACGCACTTGTTCATGGCTGAACTGTCAGTAATGGATTTGATACAGGAGGCAGTTGACAATGGGAAGACTAAATGAGTAACCACTGCCTTGCACATCACACTGAGGTTTCCTGATTTTGCAGCATACCCCTAAAACTCTTAGTATAAGAATTCTGGACAAAGCTAAAATAAGGGAGGGGTAATTCCCCAGAAACTGGAACAGTTTTTTTTAAATATTGCCTTTATAAACTTAGAATGTTGGTAGAGCTACAGGTTTTGCATCAGTGAGTATTTTCTGATGGAAATGAAGTCTGAAACTGAAATCCCTTCTTTTGTTGGTGACTTCAGTCCTCAATGATTTACCAGAATGTCACAAATATTATGAGAAATAGAAAATATTAGGCAGAATTCTGGACAGTTTATTCTGCTAAATTCTAGACAGCTGAGAGGTATGTTTCTCAGCGACTTTAGCAGACATATTCTAGTGACAAAGCTAAGTGAGTCATCTTATTATGAATATATCCATGCCTGCCTAGGTACTTTATCTTGACTTTGTCCCAAGTCACATTTCTGAGGTCATATATGTTCTGGACCTCCTTAATCTGAGGCAACCTATGGCGCATTATTTTGGAAGTCTTTTTTTCTTATGATATTAAGGTTCTCACTGAAGAATATTCAGTTCCTCTTCCATCTGTGACCATCTTTGAATATACTGGTATATTTTCTGAAATTGTCCTTAAGTCTGTTTGCTGTCACACAAATCCACAACTGTTCTTGCTTTATTCCATTCCTCTGTGTTGGCTGCATTTGCATTTTCTGACACTTGCCTTACGCCTTCATGTAAACTGACTTTCTGCATTTTTCTGTTTTTAATATTCTTATTGTGGTTTATTTTGTACCACAATTTGTTTTAGCAACATAAATCTACTATCCAGCTCACCACAAAAAATACAGGACTTCCAAAAACGTGAATTACCACTTTCACCTCTTTATTCATGATTTTACCAGAATGAAGACTCTCTAACCATCATTACTTATATACAGATATATGAAAGGCACATGACATCATCTGACTAATCACATCCTAAACTTCATTTAAATAGAATGTAAAAGGAACTATTCAAATTTAAAGGTATACAACTTTTGTGTTTAATACACAAATTTAAAACTACCATGTTTATCTTCATTGCACATATATTTGTGGAGTCATTCCTCTGGCATATGGCTTGAGCTGACAGTGCAGCTCTTTGGTCTCTAAAATAGTCTGTATGTCACCACCCTGTGCATCTATTGTAAAACTAAATGTGAACTGAGAACAAAGCAGGGAATGCTTGCATAAAACATATGTGCCCTGTTTGGTTCTAATTGCATAAATATATGAATAGGTTTCCAGTTATAGTCTGTGAGATGCCTTAACTATGGAGAACACCTTGCAGCTGTCACAGCTTTTTGATCACTAGAAGTGTCTCTGTGATACCACCCTGTGCATTTAGCACTTATCTTGTACTAAATTTGCAAATGATGGTGGTACCGCTGTCCCCATGGTTTTACTGCTAAGTGTTGATGATGTTGTATTTATTAATTAATTAATTTATTTATTGACATTTGATTAATGGAAAAGTTCAACTGAGTAGGTGCTCATTTTCATTGGATTCCTGGGGAGAAAAGCTCCAAAGTGTTATAAAAAAGTTACCTTTCTTCCTCCTCTGTGAACTGGTTCTCCAGCTACCTATCTAACAGACACCAAGCTGTAAAATGGAAAAAGGTCACTTCCTCTTTTCTTAGTACCCCCACCGGGGTTCCCCAAGGCTCCATACTTGGTCCTCTTCTCTTTAACATTTTTATAAACAATTTTCATAAATCTATCCCATTCTCTAACATCATCCAATATGCTGACGATTCCACCATTATCTGCTCTGCCACATCTACCCCTGAGCTTCTAAAGCTCACACAAGAAGCATTCTCAATTACTGAGCACTGGATGAATATAAACCACCTTGCTCTCAACGCCTCCAAAACTAAACTCATGGTATTTACTCCCTCTAAAACTACTCCCTTTGATACAAACACATTCCTGATCACTAGTCAAAACAAATCAACCCTAGAACTCGTATCTGAAACTAAGTTACTTGGTGTTCAAATTGATAACCATCTTAATTTCAACTCCCACGTACACCTAAATATTAAAAAACCCCACCAAAAGCTGGGTATGCTCTACCGTCAAAATCAATACCTCACAAAGACCTCTAAAATCACTCTGTCTTCTTCCTTTCTTATTCCCTCCCTTCTCTATGGTTCACCTCTCCTAACTAATATTCAGTCCTCTCTTAAGAAGCAACTTTCCTCTTGCTACAACAAAATCGCCAAGTTCGCCAATGGCCACAGGTCATTCACCCATCACTGTTCCTCTCTCCAAAAACTACATTGGCTTGAACTTCCACATCAGCTCAATTACATTCAGCTTACCCTAGCCCATAAGCTCATTAACAACCCCTCTCTTTGTCCCTCCCTGTCTTCTGCTTTTAAGTTTCACTTACCTGATAGAATCTTAAGGTCAAACAATCAAAACCTATTAGAAATACTTAAACCAAAACGCCCCCAGGCAAAAACCTACTATCCTTTAACATAGCTCGTCTTTGGAACTCACTCCCACCATCCATTCGTACCATCTCTAATCTTTATTCGTTCAAAAAATCTCTTCATACTCATCTTACGTCCCAATGGGAATGCTCTTGTTCCCATCCATCATAAAAATATGGAACCCTTCATCCTTCATCCTTCATCCTCCATTCATTCACTTCCTACTCAACAAAGCCTATATACTTATTACTTTCTTCAAATCTAACCACACTATACAACAATATAATCCTACCTCTTTAATGCCCTAACTTACCTCTCATTTTTTGTACTTTATCTAATATTTCGCATTTTTGAATGTACCTCAAATGCAAAAGTAATGGCTGTATTCTCTTTTACATTGTATAAGTAGCTTAGCTCTGTTGTTTTTACCTTGTCTGTTAGTTTGCATTAAGAGCTTTTTCAAGTGTATGTACATTTTCTGTATGTCTGTTCTTTTTTGGAGCTTTTCTCCCCAGGACTCCATTGAAAACGGGTTCTTTTAGGCCCAATGGACTATCCTGGTAAACCAACTGCAAATAAATAAATAAAATAAATGAACAATAAATTTACAAGCTTCAAAAACAATACAAGAATATCTACAGTTTAAATAAGTATACCAAATTAGAGACAATGTGGCAACATTGGTTAAAATAGATGCAACTTACATGACAATAATTGAATATTTAGAGAAAATTTTAGCCACTTTAGAGAAACTTAAGGTAAGTTAGTATAACACGAACAAGAATTGCAATGTAAAATGAGAGGAAAAAAACAGGGTTATGGCATAATTAGAGGGAGAGTCAGGGGAAAGAAATTGTATTGAAATGAGGAAGTAAGTAAACAACAGGGAATAAGGAGGTGCAAGGTATGAATAGGTACAACTTCATATTTTGAGATATAGTTTATCCTGGGACTGAGCAAGAATAGAGTCAGATTTTGGCTATGAGTCTTTCAGAATGGTTTTAAAGATCTGGAGGGGCAGTACTGACACTATGTCTATATGTAAGGAATGCTAGGCCTTAACAACATTATATGAGTACTGACCATGCCTAACACATTTATTAGGATGGTGACCAGAAAGACATTTTTGGTTATTGAATCAAAATGACATAGTGGGAACATGGTTAGAATGGTATTTAGTGGTGGGTAAACAAATGGATACTGGATAATTTTATAGGTGATACAAAGCTGTGTATATCTTAGTTTATGAGGTAGTTCTGACCCATATAGGCTTCTTAGGGCTATACTGTGGTTAGTGGGTTATGAAAGGAGTGTTTGCTGAAAATTTTGCATCTTTATTATAGCATTGTTCATGTTTTACTTTCTGTGATGCCTGGAGGTTAGTATGGATGGGAGCACCATAAAGTAGTGAGGGGGAGATGAAAGTAGTGGTAATTGGAGTTTTATTTGCACTTGTGAAAATTTTTGATTTTATAAATCATCCCTAGTTTTTTGGTGAATTTTTAATGCAATTTTGTATATGCAGATCAAATTTAAGATTATCATCCACTATCATCCCTATTAATTTGCTATGAGACGTGACTTCAATGGTTGTTGTATTATTAAGAGAGGGGATTTAAAATGTTTTTCTATGAGAGAGGGATTTGGGGATAACTGTAGTAGTTTTTTGGGGGGCAGGGGGTTGAGCATGAATTGTGAGTTACAAAGCCCTGTTTCAGTGGCTGTTAAAGCTTTCTGAGTAAGTTTTTGAAGATGTGCCAGGTTGTCTGGTAGGCATATGAGTGTGGAGCCATCTGCATACTGTATTAGGGAGGCCTGTTGTGCAGATGTGTGGAGTGCCATTTTACTGACCTGTTGGACAGCAAGCTTTTGTCCAATAGAAGTGTGGGCTGAGACAGACCTAGTGAGGACATTTCACTAAATATTTTTTTTTATTATTTCAAATAAGATGTCTTAAACATTACATGAAATAAAGATAAATAACATATTTACAATTCTAAAACATTACTAACTTCAAACCATTATATAACTATTTACATTGGTGTCTATGCAAATAACATTGAAATTCTATATTATATAAAGTTAGAAACATAAGATGATATATCTTCTTCGATATTTTCAAGTATTTCCAGTACTTTCATCCAAGAGTAATAGTAAGAAGTAGATCTTTTAGTTCTGTTCTTCACTGTTAATATTTCCATGTGAGCAACTGTTGTTGTTAAAGTCTCAAATTCCTTGAACGTAGGAAGCCTCATTTTTCCAGTGTATAGTTATGATTTTACGTGAAATAGCCAATAGTGACCATAGAATTTTAGTGTCTTTTTGGTACACAGTTTGGAATAGGAGAGTTGAATAAAATTAAAGACTTTGTTAATTGAAAATTATCATTATAAACAGTCTGAAAAAAATAATTAATGGATTTCCAGTACATATTGAGACATATACATTCATAAAAAAACATGCTGCCAATCTGCTTTTATCTTGGTATGGCATCTCCAACATTGATCTTCAATAGAATACATTTTGGCTAACCTATGTGGTGTATAGAAACTTCTATGTAGATATCTCCAAGTGAATAATTGCCAGTATTTTGATAATGTAGAAAATTTGGAAGATTTTAGAATATTACTTTTTTCTTCATCAACTGGAGGATGGTTGTTTATTAAAGTATAATAATCCCAGTATGATTTTTCATGATAGTTTTTTGTTTTTTTAACAATTTTATAGATATTAGACAAATAACCTATACCCTGATAAGGCTGTTTTGTGATAAGAATAAGGTATTCAATGAGTTTTGGAGCTTCATGTCTAACTGAAGGCTGCATTTGTTCTATTTTATTTATAAGAAAATGCCTTAGATTTTGTAAAAACAGCCAATTGTCTTTATTTATATTATAATTATAAATTATCTGTTCCTTTGTTAGAATTTTCCCTTTCTCTATAAGTTGATGCCAAAAGAGTAATGTTTCTTCTTTAAGTATATTTATTTTAGATATTTGGAATGTATCTAGAATATTTGGCATAAAAGCTATAGGGAAAATAAGAAAAATCCAAGAATTAATATTTGGTATTTTGTTTATATATGTTCTGAACACTAAAAGTGTAGAGCTTACATAGTTTGATGGCAATTTATTAATATTATTTCTTTTCCCTAAAAAATAATCTTTTTAACATCCATATAAGGGGTGATGGTATTACTGTTAAGTTGTCTTGTATGTGATTATAATTGATTTCTATGTAAATCTGCTCATGGGCTTGTTTCCATATAGGTGTGTATGAATTATTTAACCATAGTGTTATGTTTTTAATAACAGATGAGGTAATATATAAATCAATATCCGGTAAATTAATTCCACCATCTTCCCAATCTGGCAAATGTTTATTTAAGGCTATCACGGGTTTATTTGGAAACCATAGAAAATTTAAAATTAGTTTATTGTATCTTTGAATAATATATTTGGGAGGTGGCAATGAAAAATTTTGTATTAAGTATAATATTTTGGGAAATATGTTTATTTTAATAAGATATAATCTGTCTGCTGTTGAAAAGATATATTTATTCCAGTAACCAATTGTTTGTTCTATTTTGTCTAGTATTTTATTATAGTTAAATATTAGAGAATCTGTTAATTCATTGAGTAGATTTATTCCCAGATATAATAATTTACTTTCTGTTACTATATATTTGGAAAATCTTTTGTTTATATTATTTTTTTTTACAATTACAGGGCATAATTTTAGTTTTGTTTTCATTAAATTTTAAGCCTGAAATATTTTGAAATGTATTCATGGAGTTAAATAGAGCATTCAAAGACTCATTTGCATCTGAGAGAGTTAATAGTATGTCATCAGCAAAGAGTTGGATTTTAAGGTTTAACATTTTATTAATACAAATGCCCTTTATGTTATTGTTTGATCTGATTTGATTTGCAAAGGGTTCTATGAGTAATGCAAATAACAATGGTGATAAAGGGCAACCTTGTTTAGTTCCCTTTTTATTGTTATAGGGCCTGATCTATATGATCCCAGTTTAACATATGCAGTAGATTTTTCATATAGTATTTGGATAAGATTATTAAAATTAGAAGGAAAGTTATATTCTTTTAAAACTAGTGAAAGAAAGTTCCAGTTAACCGAATCAAAAGCTTTATTAATATCTAAAGAGATTACATTTAAATTTAGGACTTTATGTTTGCTATAATCTATTAATGTTAGTATTCTTTTAATATTATCTGAAGTATTTCTTGCTTTAATAAAACCTGTTTGATCTTTGTGAATTACGAAAGGAAGAAAGTGTTTGATCCTATCTGCGTATATAGCCATAAACATCTTGTAGTCTATATTGAGTAATGATATTGGCCTATATGAGGAACACTGTTTTTCATCTTTATCTGGTTTGATAATTGGGGATATCAATGAATATTTCCAAGAGGGCGGTATATTCAAATCTTTATTGGCTATATCATATACTTTTAATAATAAAGATATGGCTTGATTGGGTATTAATTTATACATTTCTGGTAGCATATTGTCTGGGCCAGGTGCTTTATTTGTCTTGAGCTTTTTAATTTGTGATTTTAATTCTGTCATATTGATTGGTTTGTTTATAATGTCTATTTGTTCTTGTGTTAATTTAATATGAATATTGTTTTCTAAGTATTTTTTTATATCCTTAGTAGGTGTATCTTGAGTATTTATGGAATTATCAATGTTAAATTGGAGTCTGAATGCTTCTAAAATATCATTTAGTTCCGTAACTCTTTTGTTAGTATTGGGAATAAATATTTCTTTTATTTGCTTAGATTTAATTATTTTTTTTTTGTTCTATTAGTTAAGTATCTCAGGTGTGCTGAATTAGTAGAGTATGAGTTTATTTTTATATTTTCTAAGTTAATCATAATCTTATGGTGTAGCAATTCTGTATACTTCTTATTGATTTGTGTAAGTTCTTGAACTTGAGTAGCATTACCCTTTTGTATTTCCAGTTTCAATTTATCTGCTTTGTTTTGTAAGTCTAGCATATCTTTATTCCATAACTTCCTTTTATTTATGTACTAGGATAATATCTTCCCATATGTAACTGCTTTTAATGAATCCCAGACATATATTTCTGAAATATCTTCTGTGTAATTTATTTCTAGAAAGTTTTTGATTGTTTCTTCATAAAATTCTTTGAAATCTCTCAATTTTGTGATATAGGAAGGTATCCTAGTAATGGGATTTGAATAAAATGGTGTAAGCTCTATCTCAAAGACTATGGCATTATGATCAGATAAAGGACAATTTATGATTTTGACTTTGTCAATTTTTGTTATTAGGTCATTGGCAACATATATTCTATCAATTCTAGAGTTAGTTTTATATCTATGAGAATAAAATGTGAAGATTAGTGAGTCTGGTTCTGCAAATTCATTTATATCTTTTAAGTACAATGTATCTATAAATTTTGATAGTGCTTTAGAGATGGGTTGTTTTCTTCTTTTGGATTTAGAATCTGTATCTTTTCATTCATTATACAGTTGAAGTCTCCTGCCAATATCAGGCTACCCTTAGTTAAATGAATTATCTCTTCAAAATGCTGTTTAACTGTTTTTAATCCTAGTCCTGGGATCCAATATAGCTTTACTAACATATAGATTCTCTTATTTAACTCTATTGAAACTAGACAAAACATACCTGATGTATCTTGATGAGTAGTAATTATTTTAGGTGTTATAGTTGAGTTGCGAAGTAGTATAGCTACTCCTCTTTTTATTGTTTTGTATTGAGAGTTTATTAGTACTGTGTAATTATTAATATTTAAGTTGTTTATATCTCTATCTAATAAGTGTGTCTCTTGTAAAAAGACTATTTGTGGTTTATGTAAGTTTATGTACTTGAATAGGCTTCTCCTTTTATTACTATTATTTAGACCATTAACATTTATGGATAAACATTTCATTTCCTAGTTTTGAGTTTGTTTTATGTGTGAGTTTATGTAAATATTGTTTATTCTTAGTTCCATCTTGGATACAGTATTCAAAAAGTTTTTCTTGTATGATTTTTGCATGTTTCTGAGTGACACCAAAGTGATAGAATAAAAAAAAAAACAAAGAACTTCCAAACTTGTAATTCTTAACTTTAAAAACTATTCCCTATTGCTATGAGGTAATATACCTCCTCGTTTGGTTAGTGAATCTAACCAAACAAACTTTCTACCCTCACAAATAATATTTGGATCAGTTTCTCTTATCCTCTTAGTTTTAAATAAAGATAATTGAATAATATATTAAGATAATCTAATCAGCTAAAATATATACATATATTCTTTACTCATCTTATTGTAATTCAATAATACTTACTTCTAAGCAGGTTTCAAAAAGGTACAAATATTTAGATTAAGGTAGTATCATTTCAAAATAATTTAGGGTATTAATAAACATCATGTTAAAATCTATAACTGTATATTTCATACATCTGTTGAAAACTATTTACTGACATTACTGTATAATACAGTACCATTGTTGTGCAATTGTTTTAGACTACTCAAGTCCGAAACCAGTGTTTAAATTAATATTTGCAAAGTCATGTTGGAATAAAAACATGAATAGTTCTGAAACCACATCATATTTCATGTTTAACATAAACTGAAATGCGATACAATGTATAAGTATATTAATATTTCTTTAGTAGACATTAAATATGTTCCTCTGATTGCATTTTTCAGCTTTTTAATGACAATTCCCATGGCTGGAGACAACAAGATCACAATTTAGACAGCTCCCTTATCCAAGAGACCACTTATAATGTTATCTGATTGAGTGTCTTGTTGCCATCAACCCTCAGAGGGACCCTGCACAATGAAAACTGACACAGTACAGAGGTAAAACTGCAGCGCACTTGACCACACCCTCAAAGCAAACATCTATGTATATCACACATCAACTCCCACAGCTTAGACTGACACCCAACCAGTGCGTCTATCTGCTGACAACAAGTGCTGGAGATACAATCCTGACCTACTCAACACCAGTAATTCAATCCTATGACTGAACAAAAGTATACTGGAGAACACATCAAAACAATGGAAGCTGCCAAGATTCAAACCACCATGTACGAAAATATTACAGGCCAAAATTCCCAACCCATTTTGCAGCAAAGAGACAAAAAGTATTCAAACCATGGGGTAACACCTTTACCACGTCAAAAAGGTGTTCAAGAAGCTTGTTTTTCCTCCAACATCGGAGGACAGCCACGATGATCCATGCACTGCAAGAGTACCATTTTATCCTGGCAATTGCTTCACGACTGTATATAGAAACATTTAATCCAAATCATTAACTGGCACCACAACAATATTTCTCAGAAAAGTTGTTTTACAGCCAATGACCAGACAGAACGCATCATTGAGAGGATACATTTATCAAATGTCAAGTGCCCCAGCCATAATACAAGTGTCTCCTCAAATCAATCCCCAACGAATCTACTGCCCACCAAACTTGCAGACCAATACTGGCATCCTTTCATGCAGTCACATTGAAACACAAAAATACAGGTCCGCTGATCAGGAACAACCAGGCTCTCAACTGCCAGACAACACACCCGTCTGCAGAAAGGTCCAAGAATCATAGTTGCATTGTCAAGCATCCTTGTCCACACTAACAGTAACATGATATACCCATACACTAGTATTGTGTCATTCTTGATAATGTAAAAAGCCAGGCAATATTATAAGAAGGGTGAAGCCACAGCCAGGCAACATAACAAGAAGAGCACAGCCGCAGTCACCATTCAGATGAGCAAACGGGAACAGCATGAGCCATCTAAGGATGGATAGCCCATTGAGTACCTGCCACAATGCATGCCCATAATGCATGGCAACCCAGTAACAAATTAGGGTGCGGGCTAAGCCTCGCCCCCTTCCACTCAAATCAGATCCAACACAATATGTGTGTAGAACACAGATGCTTCGACAAAGCCCAAAGCCACATGGGATATAAACATTGTATAATTGACACACCGGGTCAAATCCACTGTTGTTATGTTACTCATTATAGTTGCCTATACAATCATTGCTTCCACTTTCTCCATCTAGCATACCATACCGCCATCTAAATGTTTGATTTGCCAAATGCACATCCAACCTTCTTGTTGCATCCCACCTGCCCACCCGAGGGCATACCTTGGCAGCAGGACATCAGTAGTATTCTGCAGGAGCACCAGCGTGGGAAATGGCAACCCTCCCCAAAACAAACCTGTCAGTTGCTTGACATTTACTAGTTTCTTTAGAGAATTTGTAAAACAGCAGTGATTTTATTTGCTGATGATTAATTTCTGCTTTAAAACTCTGCTGTATAAAACATAGTAAGGGATAGCTAAAATGTCTGGAAATCTAAACTGATAGAAAGACAAGCAGATATATGTCCTTATCTATCAAGGTGCTAGAAGACATCAGTAGCCATAAACTGAAAGTGCTTCAAAAATAAATATCTGTGTATATTTATATGAACCTTTTATATTATTTATGTTTCCTTAGAAGGAATTTAGGTTTCTGTATCTTTAAATGTGAACCTAGCTTATTTTCTGACTAGACGTCAATTAGAAAGAGTCAGGGGATGGCGTACACAAGTAAATGTGACAAGCAATAAGTAACTCAAGTTTCTAGTGATGTTTGTGGCTGTTAAATTGTCTCGAGAACCAAGCAGGAAAAGGTATGTGTTTTTTCTTTTTTCTTTTCCCTCCTCTTATTTGGTGACAAACTCATGTAGTGTGCACGCAAGCACTCGAGTTTACGGAGTAGTGTTCACAACTGTCAAACTTTGCATTTTAAACATGCTATGCCTTATTTCTCTACAAAAGAAAAGATATCTAAGCTAGTCACAAGCATCTTTCAACTCCGGATGTCTGGAGCCACAACACACATGACTTATAGCCTCAAAATATCACTTAAAACATATTTTTTCACTGGACTATATCAGTATGTGCATATGGGTCAAAGGCAGAACATCTTTTAAGATTATTTAAAGTAGTCTTATGATACATCCTAACTGAAATACTTCATTTCAAAAGCAACACATTTCTGCCCAGCATTAACGTTTATCCAAACAGGGACACTTTTAACTTATAAAAAGTAATACTATCAGGGATGTAACTAATAATAAGTTATATAGCAGCCATTACTATACCTATTAAGCAATATAACCATATACTGATTAAAGTATTATAAGTTAATGAAGATTCAATAAAAAGAAGAGAAAAATAAAAACAACAAAACACAAAGAGAGAAAATAAATAAATAAATAAATAAATAAACTATTTGGGAACATTATTATGCATTGATTACTCTGATTAAGAATATGAAAACAATAGATGGATAATAATGAAAAATAGAGTAATGTTTAAATTATGCTTAGTATATTGATGTGATTTGAGATAAATGTATTTACATTTATGCTAATTTTGACATTTAAAATATAATTGAAAACAGTACCTGTTTTGGTGTAACTTGAAGACAGTAAGAACTTTTCTTTTGTTGTTAGTATTATTATTTAGATTTTTACAGAATATAACATATGTAAGATTATTTGTCCTTTAGTTTTTTTTCTTTTGTTCAACACTTTTCCAATTATTTACTTCACCATTTCTCTTGTGTACTTATTGTCCAGTCCATAGATTCTTCATGTGTTAGGATGTTGTTGTTGGTAAGGTATTTTATTGCTGAATCTACTGTTTCAAAGATTTTTATTCCATTTGGTAGAAAAACTTTCAGTCTTGCTGGAAATAAAAGATGGACTTTCAGTTGCTTTTTCTTCAAGGTTTTTTTTATTGGTAGAAATTCTTTTCTTTTTGAAACCACCTTTGTAGAATAATCATTGTCAAATCTTATTAATGAATCATTGTATTTGATGGGAGAATTTGCCCAAGCATTTCTTAATATAAGATCTTTATCTTGTGTAGAAAAAAGTCTCACAATTATAGATCTCGGCTTGTTCTTACCCGGAGAAGAAGCATTTCCAGAAGCTGCTAGTGATCTATGCGCCCGTTCTATACCATATGAAAGAGCTTAAGGTATTTTTGTTACATCTGGTATCCAGGTGCTAAGAAAGTTTATAATATTGTCCCCTTCAGATTTTTCTGGTAGACCATATATTCTAATATTATTTCTTCTTGTTTGGTTTTCCATATCATCAAGCTTTTCTAGTAAATATGTATTCTGTTGAAGTAAGAATTCAGTTTGTTGTTCTTCTATTTGGACTCTAGTGTCAATGTCACTTAATGACTGTTCAATAAGTGATATCTGTCCTTTCTGCTGTGTAAACATTTCTTGAAGCTGTTCCAGTTGTTGTGAGCACTTTTCTTTAAAAGTATCTATTTTATTGTCCATCTTGTCGATTTTTATTGTAAGTTCCTGTATATTTGTAATGAGAGACTGCAGGTCTTTTTTGAGAGAAGAGTCTTGTGCTGTATTCCTTAGATGACTCATGCTGTAAAGCTGATATTGGTGCTGATTTTCCAGTAATTAATTTGACAGGAATTATTCAAGTTCTGACAATAAAATTGTTCTTATAGATGCTCAGAGTTATTAGAAATAAGTTAGTAATAAAAATTTCTTCAAATTAAATATTATTTTGTAAAATTCCTGTCAGGAATTGTATTGAGGTAAGAGAGCTGAAATGAAGTGCAGCTATCAGTTCAGCATCCTAGCCACGCCCCCTAGTGAGGACATTTGAAGTAGATGTTTGCTGTGACAAACCTTGTTGAAGGCTTTAGACAAGTCTGGAGAGAAGGAGACTACTTTGCCAGTATCTCCAGCTTTATTGACAGTATCTATAAAGGTTAGAAGTGCAGTGTTGGTATTATGGGAAGGATGGAAGCCATCTTATGTAGGGAATAGGAGTTCTTCCTGCAAGAGATAGTTTAGCAATTGTTTTTGAAAACATTTTTCAAGTATTTTGCAGAGGGGGCAATATTGCTGTTGGTGTAAAGTTAGTGATGTCTCTTGAATTTCCTCCTTTGTGTAGAGGGATGCAGTGCAATTTTTTCCACAGATAGGGAACATGAGATTCCTGGATTGATGTACTTAATAAGGATTGAGACAATCTAGGTAATGCTATTGGCTGCTATTTTAAGGTACTCATTTGGAAGGTCAGCAGTTGAAGTAGAGCATGGTATGAGTTTGTTTAGCAGTAGTTTTATATAGGATGTGGGCACGGGTTTGGCATGAGTTTGTTTAGCAGTAGTTTTATATAGGATGTGGGCACAGGTTTGAAGGTGAAAGTGGATGTGGTGATATGTGGCTGTTGGGCAGGGTTGGGATTAGATGTTAGGGAATTCTTGGTTAGGGACACTATACTACCTATAATATAAGAGATTAATTCTATTGTAGTTTAGAGTGGTGGGTTATTGCAGACGAGGTAAGGGTTCAAGTTTTGTCCAGGATATAAGATTTCTTAAATGGCTGACCAGAATTTTTTAGGATTCTGTTTGTTCTGAATGTTGTTATAGTATAGCTTGTTCCATCCATCCATCCATCCATCCATCCATCCATCCATCCATCCATCCATCCATCCACAATCCACAATCCCTTTTTCCCATTTTTGCACATGGTGCTGGGGTGTCACTTCAGCAGTAACAATCATCTTGAGCCAAGATTTACACTGCTGGGTGTCTAGCCCTGACATAGTAGTTCTTCCACACCATACACTCACACACACACACACTCACATCTATGGCCAATTTAGAGTGTCCAGTACACCTACTGTATGTCTTTGGAATGTGGGAAGAAACTGAAGCACCTGCAGGAAACCACATGAACACAGGGAGAACATGTAGACTCCACACAGAAGGCACCTCAGCTGAGAATTGAATCAGGGAAACACTGTCCACTGTGCCACTGTGCCACCCATAATAAGGTTTTTTGTCTTCATTTATTTGCTTTTTAGTACAGTTATGGATAATTCTGAAGGTTTCATGGTATTGTGGTTTATATTTTTCTATTCTTTCCATGCTTTGTTCCTGGCCTGCATTAGCATTCTGCTCTTTTTGGATAGCTAACTTGCATTATTTGGTTTTAGTCTCTTCCTTCTGGGAGGTGCAAGGCCATTTAAAATATTTAGGAAAGTTGTACTGAATTCATTTAGAGCATCATATAAAGGGAAGATCTTTAGGAAGTTCCAGTTAATAGATGAAAGGGTAGTAATTAATATATCTGGGTTAAACTTAGCTAGGTTTTATGTTGTTTTATAAATTTGCTGTTAAAGTGGATATGTGGGATGTCTGGTTGTAGAGATTGGGAGATAGTCATAGAGAATCTAACACTGTACTTGTGATTGTGAATTTACTAGGGCCTTTCACTAGGATCCATTGTAATAAGGAGCTTGGTGTCTTGCTATAGTATGTGGAGCTATTAATTAGTTGTGAGAAACTATATACCTTCATACTGAATGTAATGGAGTTTAGAGGTTATATCCAACCAACTGGTATCAGAGCCGGATCCAGCACTAGTTGGCCTAGGCAGTTTCCTTGGGCCCGCATGCTGGGAGGGGCCCACATCAAATTTATTCTTATAATTAAAAAAATATGCATTTTTTTTTTTAAGAACATTCTTCTTCAAGAATGCCCTCTGTGTCAGATCAGACACATCTGTTGCATCTGTGCTTGCACCATCATTGCACAGACCTGTTGTTTACTTCTTCCTTTCCATGTTCTCCATGTGCGGAATTCAAATACTAGAAAAATAATCTTTTGCTGAATATAGACACACTCAAGAAATTGAGTGTTCTATAGCACAGACAGAGGTAAGTGTGTGTGTGTGTGTGTGTGTGTGTGTGTGTGTGTGTGTGTGTGTGTGTGTGTGTGTGTGTGAAATGCCCTAGTTAGGGGTGGCAAGTGGCTAGTTAATTTGAATCCTTTACCCCAACTACCAAGCTGCTAAATATCTGTGGTTCAAGTGCATTTTCAATAAATTGTGAGCTTCAAGGATAGAAAAGTTTTCTGCTGCTTATGCTATCTGTTTACAATGTGCAATTGTTTTGCTTAGCATATGGTATCACTGCTGTGCTGTAGAATGTAAAAGCATTATTAGTAGCACAACAGGTAGCATACTTTCTTTTGATGTAGAAGGTTGTGGGTTGAGATACCTAGTAACTATGAACGTGTTTTCAGTTTGCCATCCATTTCCTATTGCAGTATTACCAGCTTACCATTTTTTTAATGTAACATAGACAATTTATTCATCAAGGTAGCAGGCACTGAATTTGTAGATGAAACATTGAAATATAAACTTTTTTGCTCACAGC
The DNA here is from genome assembly GCF_019279795.1 of Protopterus annectens. Lineage (NCBI taxonomy): Eukaryota > Metazoa > Chordata > Ceratodontiformes > Protopteridae > Protopterus > Protopterus annectens. The sequence goes on from NC_056737.1 coordinate 1,289,610,240, forward strand.
AACCTCTTCCATAGTTACAGATCTCTTTAATATAGAAGTATTCAGATGACTTTTGCAGTGATTGTGTATATTGACTAATACTGGTGAATTGTAATGACAGAAGTCTGTGTGACCTTTTATGATTGAAATGTTCTAAATTGAGCAGTTTTGTCATTATTGATTCATGCATTTTGTTTCATTGCTTAGTGAAAAAATGTTCAAAACTACAAATTTAAAGCACAGTTAAACAAGCAGCACTGCATTATGCAAGGAATATAATTTGATACGATCAGGAAGGCAAATTAAAGAACACATGCATGTATTCATGCTACTAAAAATGTGTGCAAGAGGCCTATGATTTGAAAACAGCCCAAAGGTTAACTTTTATCTGCCTCTGGCCAGATGCATTTTCTCTGAATGTGGGTTTCACTGCTGTTTCAATGAATGTGAGTTTCAAGTGCAGCAAAGTTTTAATGCTAAGTCTATTTTCAATGTGAGACTGTATTATTTTGTTTTGCAAATGTCTATCCGTGTTTGTGATGTAAAACGTGAAATAAAAGTTTTAAATTAAATCCATATATCTATAATCATTGTATGTGGGGGGGGCTGCAGGGCTCTGATTGATTATCCTGCCTTAGGCCCCATTTGACTATGATCTGGCTCTGACTGATATTGGCATCACCTACTGGTATTTTTTTCTTAAAAAAAATTATGGATATCCATTATCTTCCAATTCAGCTGTACTGTCACCAGGAAGGATGTAAAGGACAGTCATACATATTTGTTGATATTTGTTTATTTTCAGTAAAGCAATAACAAGCTCTGCTGAATTGAACTTTGTTATTGGTTTATTGTTTGTTCTTACTGTTGCTGTTGGAGGCAAGACGTTCTCTGATTGATATAATTTGTATAGGTGGGAAGCTGAAGATCATGTTTAATGCTTTTTTGTGTGTTTTACAAAGAGCCTTACCCTGAAGCATGGCAGATCTTTGTGCTTATGATCACTTATCTGTAATAAAACAAAGAATTTCTAATCTAAGAATAGCTAAAAATACTAAATTTTAAAATTCCCATGGTACACAGAAGTGTTACTAAGACAGCTGCCAATATCTTGCCTTGATAAGTACACACTCTGCTTGGACATACTGACATCATTTGGGAAGATATTCATTCATTATTTAATGTTTTAATTGATAAACAATTGTAAGTAATTAGTTTTACAAAAAAACTGCTTTACCAATTAATTCTTCTCCCATCACACATTCACACGCCTGTTTCAAAGTAAAAACAGAGAACACAGGCAACAAAACAAAATAATACTAGGGCTTATCATTCAGAGAAATGAACATTAGTTTCCATGAGCCCCCAAAACAGCATTATTAGCATGTAGTGGATGTCCTTGCCAAAAGAGGGCCTTCATGCTGGGCTTCTCTGTACTACAGGAATTTTAAAACTTAATATTTTTAGCTCTCCCTGGATTATAAATGCTTTGTTTTATTACAGATAAGAGATCATAAGCACAAGATATGCCATGCTTCAAGGTCATTTTTCTTTTTTTTTTTTTTTCAATAGAAAAAAGTATTAGGCTCGTAGAGCTAGATAACCTCCACAGCAGCTGGAATGGTATGTACAAGGATCTTCCAACAGGCTCACTACTGGGACCTTATTAATTTATCTTCTGCATAATTGATATCATAGCTCACAAGTTATTATTTTAGACGTAATTGGCAGATGATATGTAACAATTTACAAAGTCACTGGACCTAATGATTGTCAGTATCTTTAGGATGTCCTAAACAATGCTGTAAGATAGGTTAAGACTTAACATATGCATCTCAATGTTAGTTAAACCAAATCTATGCCTCTTCAGCTCAGGAAGCCAGTTATGGTTTACAGTGTAGATTCTAAGGGTCTATATTACTTTGATAAAATGGCAGAAGTTCAAACACCATATGTTTGAACTTCTAACCTTGAAGTGCAGAAACCATCGAAAGCTTAGAACAGCGATTTTTTTTCCCAGGGAAAAAAATCGCTGTTCCAAAAAACACACACACAACACAAGCACACCAAAAAAACAGCAATCCACACACATACACTTAAAATCCTACATCTAACCCTACACTAAACTGTACATACACTACTATCTATCCACTTACCTTAACCCAAACCCTAACCCTAAGGTCCGTCACTATCGCACACTCACCTGACCCACGCCCTAACACTAACTCACCTATCTCACCCTAAACCTAAAGTCTGTCACTATCGCACACCCACCTCACCCATGCCCTAACCCTAACTCACCTAACCCGTGCCCTAACCCTAATGTCCGCACAATTGCACACTTACCTGAACCTGACCCATAACTTTCCACCACAGTGCTGAAAATAGCGAAGCCGCAGAAATGGCCAACCAAATTCTTTCCCTGGGAAAGAATTTGGTGTTCCGCGGCTTCGCAATAATCAGTTTTCAAACTTCACAGTTTGAACATATGGTATTCGAACTGCTGAAGTTTTGACAAACTGATAGGAACCCGATTCTAAAAGAGTGCCTTCTGTGCGAAGTCTGCATGTCCTCCCTGTGGTCGCATGGGTTTCCACCAGGTGCTCCGGTTTCCTCCCACATCCCAAAAACATGCTGTAGGTAGATTGGATACTCTAAGTTGGCCCTAGGCATGAGTGCGTGCATGTGTGTGCCTTCCGTGGGAGGCTGGGCACTGGGCTGGCAACTCGACACTGTAATACTCCATTGCCAATCATGAGTGGATAGGTGATCCACTGTGGCGACCCCTAACCGGGAAAAGCCGAAAGAAGAAGAAGAAGTGTAGATTCTAAAAGATTGAAAGAAATAAATATTGTTAAGGTATTGAAGGAAATGTCAGTAAAACAGTAAAACAGCAGCAGTTCAAACACACACAAGTACATTTCATAAAGAAAGTGATAGAACCATGGGCTGTATACCCCAATATCTGAAATCAGGAATACAAGTCATCTAGGCTTTGTACTGCAGTTTATTAAGAAACAAGACTCAGGCATTATAGATCCCTCTCAGTGCTGACAGCAAAAATTTAGACTAAACTTCAAACATGCCCAAAAGCCCAAAGGACAATGACCAACAAGCTAGCTGATATGCAATGTTTCAGCTGCAAGAAGATTAGTAAAACTAGTTTTCTTGTTATTTAACCATGGGGGGGGGGGGTTAAAGACTGACCTTATAAATGTACATGAAAATGTGGGAGGTGGAATCACCCATCATGGACTAAGCAGCAGTCTCTAACAAGTTCTATTCCTGAGACACCCAGTTACCCCATTTGTGGAGGTTGGGCAGCTCATCCTAGTGTTTATGTTTAAGAATTCTCTTTTTAAGTAACAGGTCTGTGTTTCCTGACTCTCAAAATGGCAACATGCTTCAATGAAAGTGAAGACTCTGTCAGCTTTTTATCTAACTGGTTCCACATCATTGATCGAGATATTCATGCCAAGATAGATAAACTATTGGAGCAGGTTGCACAAATTCTTCTAGACACATTGCAGAATGAAAAAGAGAACACCCAATTTTTGTTTGTTTTCTGGGGCACAGCACTGATTTCCATAGACCTTTTTCAGACTCAGGGAGGGAGCGGTGTATGGTTAAATGACTTTCTCAGAGTCACACAGTTACGCAATGGAGGCTGAGGGAATCAGACCTTGCACCACTGTATCATAGGAAACAGACTCTACCACCAAAATTCCTATCATCCTCTTTAAAGGCTCATTTTGGTTTAGAAAAGGTTATTAAAGCATGGAATCCGGGGTCTAAAACAAGCAGTATTTCTAAAAAAGGTAAGAATGTCTCATAGTAGGTGACATAGTGGGGTATGAGATTTGTTGGAATATATGGACCGTTTATTTTTTTTTTCTTTGTTGTGTTTTTGCATACTTCACTCCAGTGAAAGCTGGTTTACTGATCTTGCATAATGCAAGTTTATTGAGGTTAATCCAACTTGGCTCTTAAACTGATTAGATTGCACCTCTGTCCCACAGAGTTATAATATGTGAGTGAAAGAAGAACTGTTATTTCTGTTTTCCCCCTCTCTGTCTCTCTGCATTGAACTCATTATTCCATTTTTGGTTATTCTTCTTCCTTTCCTCGTTCTTATTATTCATACAGTATGTTCTGCTGAGGTTTACTATTTTTACCAGTTATAATACGTATTACAATCTGTTTAGTTTCATTGAATGTATGAGGGTTATTGTCCAAGTAGAAACGTAAGATAGAGACTGGATTGGTTGGAAAAACAAAGATGTGATATTTTCTTTCATCAGGAATGCAATTTTGTTAGAAAGCATGCTAAGGTTCTTTCTTCTTTCTGGGATGGGGAAATATATATGTGTGTGTGTGTGTGTGTGTGTGTGTGTGTGTGTGTGTGTGTGTGTGTGTGTGTGTGTGTGTGTGTGTGTGTGTGTGTGTCTGTCCTAGATTACTACCTACCTGTAGCTGCCAAACTTAATAGTACAACTACACTGTGTTCATTAAATCAAGTAATCAGGGTCTCTGTCTCTATAACTTGGCCATATTTCAACCTTCTGATAGGAAAAAAATCCTTTAAAAATAAACCAACTCCCTTGACCATCTTTCTTAATAATATGCTGAAACTCTGTAATATATTTCAATTTCGGATGCAAACTGTGTGAACACCTAAAGGAGTTGACAACGAAAACTGATTTTACAACAATGGATAGTTAGTATAAATTAGTTGAATCACATAGCTGGGTTGTCTATCTATCTTACTAAGTAGAACAATTGTGAACTTGCAATTTTGATACTATAAGTACTGTAACTAATGCGAATGCACCTCTGTTGGAGGGCTACCTTTTGCAAATGTCTAGCAACTCTGCTCAAGTCATTTTATAACAAACACTGTTACTATGCTTGCACTGCAGTGTTATTACCCTTTGTTACTGACTACTCACAGCAAATAATCTTCTTTGTGATGCTGATATCAGGATTTTTAACTACATTGACCAATGTGTGCATGTTCTATAGAATTAGATGCTTTAAAATACTACGTAATAGTCATATGGAAAATGCCATAAGAAACAGTAGTCATAAGTGCTCCAGCAGTAAGAGAGAAAGTAGGACTGCAACAGAATCTATCAAACTGTGAGTCTCCATTTGTGGCTAAGGCAGCGTTCTACCTTCAACTCTCTCATAACGTCATTCACCAATTTAGAGGTGGGGCTGGTGACCACAGCCAGTGGACTGAAGCTCGTTAAATAGGTTTCTGTATTAATGTGGATTAGAGGTATTGTGGTCTCATGGTGGATGATGTGTCCCAGTAGTCATAGCTGGCCAGAAATGGATTGCAAAATCTATCAAAATCTATCTGTCTACCTATCTATGTATATATATATATATATATATATATATATATATATATATATATATATATATGTGTGTGTGTGTGTGTGTGTGTGTGTGTGCGTGTGCATGCGTGTGTGTGTGTATCTATAACTATCTATATATACTGTATATATATACATATATGTATATATATTATATATATATATATATATATATATATATATATATATATATATATATGTGTGTGTGTGTGTGTGTGTGGTTCCCCTTCATATGATCGAATTTCTCTAAACTCCAAAGTCATAAACTCGAAACCAGAATCTCGAATTTAGAGAAACTCGAACATATGAAAGGGACTTTGCCCCCCTGCACACCCCACAACCCCCTACTTAAATATACCTACTCCAAGATCGAACTATAGTGAAGGAAAGGGAAATCTCCCATTCCGCGCTATACGCATAAGTGCAAAATGGAAGATTTTCCATTCCTCCGCTATAGTGCGGTCATGGAGCATTCACATTTAAACTGCTAGGGTACAGGGGACCTGGCCCCCTGCAATAAGGTAAGTTAACTTTTTATTTTTTTAAACCTAAGGCATATTTTCTGGCTCTATAAGTGTCTCCATTAACACTGAAGACAAAAGAGAAACAATGCCCAGAGCTGTACAATAAAGCTCCCAGTCGGTTCCATTTCGAGTGAATGGAAGTTCGGGATTCTGGTCTCGAGATTATGAATTTCAAGCTACCATCCATTTGATCTTGTGAAGGGGAACTATATATATATATATATATATATATATAGATATATATATCTACTGTATCTCTCTCTCTCTCTCTCTCACTGTAAAATACCTATCTCTCGCTCTCTCTCTGTCTACATACATACATACATATATATATATATATATATATATATATATATATAGATATATATATATATATATATATATATATATATATATATATATATATAGTTACCACTTGTCCCACTTTGCGAGGGACAGTCCCTCTTTGGGCAGTTGTGTCCTGCAAAAATATTGTAAGAATGGCAAATGTCCCGAAATATTAGGGCAAAATTATTTGCTATATTTTATGCAATAGTTGCATAAAACAGTTATTCTGTATCTGAAACACCTAAATGTTATAAGAAACAGAATAAGCAACTAAAATGCTACAAGAATAAGCTTTTATTTAGGCAAAAAAGTGAAGTTCTGCCCCTTGTACTGGCTGTGGGTATGTTTTGGCCTGCAAAATCTGATGTTTGTACCACAATTGTTCCACTTTGGCCATCTGAAAAGTTGGCAACCCTATATATATATATATATATATATATATATATATATATATATATATATATATATATGTGTGTGTGTGTGTGTGTGTGTGTGTGTGTGTGTGTGTGTGTGTGTGTGTGTGCGTGCATATATGGGTCTACTTCAAACCGTCAAAATCTCCCATAATGAAAATCCACTTCATTGAGGTGAAAAAAGTGAACCTTTACTTATGCAATTGGTTGTATCATCATAAACAATGCCAGAGAAAGGAACTACTGGCCACCATGGAGGTATTTGCCCTTTTTCTCACGATAGTGTAATCTTGGAGTTGGCATATTTAGTTGGGGGTGTGTGTGGGGTGCAGCCCACCACATCGGGGGGGTGAAGCCCACCACTTTGGTGGATTTGATTTCTTCATTATCATTCATGTAAGTGAAGTTTTGCTTTTTTCGTCTCGATGAAGTAGATTTTGATGGTTTGAAGTAGATCCATATAGATATATATATATATATGGATTCCATACATTTGGTCGAATTACACTCAGTCGAAAATGATACCAGGCATTTCACTTGACTGAAAGCTCACTTGGTCGAAGTTCATTTGGTTGAAAATGGAATATAGCCCCTGCCCCACTGCAGTGCATCCCTGGAGTGAGAATATTAAATAAGGGGTGCCCCCCACATAATTTTAATGTGTTCACTATTATAAGAAGGTATATCCATTAGAAATGCATTGATATATATATATATATATATATATATATATATATATCTTTCGTAAAAACTATTGGCATAATGTGGGGGGCTACACCCCCCACACCCCCCAGTGTGGGGGGGCTGTGGCCACAAGCTGTGGTTTGGCTTTATTGGCCTGAATTTGTCCATAAATAGACTTAAAAGAAAAAGTCATAGACATTCAGAATTGCAGTTTAGCTGAAACACCTGATGACCTTAAAGGGTAATTTGCATATATTCCACATCACCTCTAATACAAGAGGTTTAAAGAATCACACAGTGGAAAGTCTAGCTTTGCTAGATTTTTCTTTTTGTGTTTTTTAACCGATTCATTCAGTCATTAAATTTTTTGAACATGCACTTTAAGAACACCATGTTTTTGTTTTACAAAAAGTTAAATTTACAATGTAAATTAAAACATTCTGATTGGTTTATGATAATTACCAATGGTTTAAATTTCTGGTTTTAGTTCCAGCCCACATTTGATGAAGTTAAGAAATGAAAATGTATGGTTTGAGCATTAATGTGTTTTGGTGGATTTAATAAAAGTGATTTTTTTAAGCATTTTCATTTCCACGCTGTGTGACTATGCTGAGAATTAAGTAACTGAACAGTTTCTGCTGACTGGGAGCTTTATTGTATGGTTCTGGGCATTGTTTCTCTTTTGTCTTCAATGTTAATGGAGACACCTATAGAGCCAGAAAATATTGCAAACCTACTGGCAGAGAAATTAAGCTCTAACGTTACCCCTTTCTCCCCCTCAATCTCCCCCTCAGGAAATACAATCAAATACAACTCCCTCTAACATCACTAGGTAACAGGTCTTTAATGCTCTCTCTCTCTAAGGCCAAGAACATTGCATTGATGGGCCCAGACAATATCTCCTGATGCCTTCTAAATATCATGAAACATGACTGATGAGACCCCCTGGAATTGCTGTTTAACTGTAATCTCCAAACAGGCTTAATGCCTCATGAATGCAGAACAGCAACAGTTATCCTTCTGCCCAAAGGTGGGCAATTTATAGACCCTGGAAACTGCAATCCCATGAGCCTCACTAATCTCATATACAAAGCCATTGAAAGAATTATCATGGAAATGATCAGCAATTACATGATAAACCTTCAAACACAGGACCCAACCCAATCTGGTTTCATTAATGGCAGATCATATCTACTTAGCCTCGTGGACTTCTTTGAGAAGGTCACCAATGCAATGGATTAGGGCAAAATGGTTCACATTGCCTACCTTGACCTGCCCAAAGCACATGACACAATAACCCATTCTGGCATTGTTGACAAGCCCAAGAAGTTAGGTATAAACCCTTATGTCACCTGCTGAGTCTTAAACAGGACCCATGAAGTTAGATCTTAGGACTTCACCTCTATAAAGAGGCCTGTCACAAGTGAAGTCCCTCGGGTATCTGTCCTGGGACTGCTAATTTTTGTCATTCACTTCTCTCAAGTCAAGATTAATGTCAAGGGCCTCTGGCAGACTAAATCTGCACATAATTGCAAATTAGGAGCAGTCATAGAATTCCCCACAGACACTAATGTTCTCCAGGAAGTGCTGACACAGACAAATATGTAGTGTCAGAGCCATGGAGTCTAAATGCCAATAAATGCAGAATAGTAACGTTTGGGAAGTCATACCCCTGGTAAATATTGTATTGACAACACAACCCGAAGATTCAAGGACTTGGTGACACACATAAATATTTTCTAGCCTCTGACTATCACGTCTGCAGTAGTGAGGAACTCATTCTATGTTGCTAAACTTGTAAAAAAGGGTATGGTCTAGATCCAAGAAGGTCATTGTTCCACTGTATTCAGCATTCATCAGACCTGTCATTGAGTACAATACCTCCTTTGGTATGTACCTAACCAGGCACATCCAACAACTGGAATGGCCACAAAAGTTCCCACTAAAAAATACAGGGCATGATTAACATGTCCTTTGCAATGTACCTCAAAGACCTGTCATTGTATTCTCTTTCCTAGAGGCTGTTGAGGGAAGATCTACAGTATGCTTGGCATACAAGGCATTTTTAGACCCCCCCCCACCCCCCCATAGACCTCCTGCATGTCTACAAAACAAACAGAACCAGAATACCCAATTAGAAGTCTTAAACTGTGACTGTGATATAAATAAGACCTGGTGGAGAGACAGGTATGTATGACGGGCTGTACCCCTTCTCTGGAACAGGCTGTCCATACATGTGAAGCAGAGTTCTTTCTTAACTCAATTCAAGTGTAACTTGAACAATTGGATGGGGAACAGAAAATTCTTCCCTGGTTTGGCATTTATGTCTCTCATAGAAACAGACAGCCTGTAAATAGTTCATCTGCCAGGCCCCACATTTTAAATGTTTCATCTCCCAAGCCCTGCTTGCACTTATCAAGGGTATCAGAACTTGTCAGAGATTTGCAATAGATGTCTTTCTGGTCATTAGCTTGGTATACATCTATGAACCTATGAATCTATGAAAAGAACAACTCTATAATGATAAGATACAATACTACAGCAATCCTCAAAACAATCAAAGACATAATCCTAGAACATGCTGGTCCTCCTTAAAAAAATCTTACACCCTGGTACAAACAGTACCCCTAACTCATCCCTTCACCTCTTACTCTTAGAAACAGCTAAACAATTCACCTCCTAGTTCGTAGACTGTCTCAGACTCCTCTCAAGTCTCCTCAGAATAAATATATTTCCCTCCTCATCTAACAACCCTCTCTTCACATTAAAACTAGTCTCTACTTTGTATGTTAGACATCGACTATACAAACATAAGCCATGCTCACCCTTTGCAGAGAGCTTTCCTCCAAAATACCATACGTTAACTGTTGACTCTCTTGCTTTCCCTGTGTTAGTTCTTATCAATAGATCCATGCAGGAATCACACATTTTCCCATCTGGAAGAAATTTCATATAATACCCCTTCAGAAAGGTGGGAACTCCAATAAAGTCATGAATTTTAGACCAATTTAAATTCTGTCCTCTCTCTCCAAAATATTAGAAAAATGTATACATAAATAAGTTCTCCATTAATTTCTCCAAGAAAAACCGCTTACCCCTACACAACATGGTTTTTAACCAGCTCATAGTATAATGACTGCTGTAGTATCCTTTGTACACACCATCAGCAAGGCCAGAAACAATGACACATTTTTCTCATCTCTCATTTTAGACTTATCCAAAACTTTCAATAAAGTTTCCCACAGCAACTTCCTACCAAATATATCTGCCCTGAGTCTCATTGTCACTACATTTACATGGTTTTCTAGCTATTATCACATAGATTATCAGTCAATAAAATCCCTCTCAGTTACTTCTCCTTATCGTTCAGTAAATGCTGGTGTCCCACAAGACTCAATCTTTGGAACTGTCCTTTTTAACATTTTCATAAACATGCTTTACACATCGTCTCAACAAATGTCCCTTATACAATATACTGATGATTCCACTCTAATCTGTTCCTCTGACAGACCACCCCAGCTACAGACCCTCACCAAAGATGGCTTTGACTAAGAAGAAAGCTGGTCCCCTGACAATCAATGTCTGTTGAATCCCCCCCTCAAAAAAAATCAACAAGCCACATTTATTTTTCCCTAAATCTCATGCCCATGAAAAATGCAACTTTAATATCTCCTCTCTAAACAATACTGACATTGACGTATTGACGTTGATTCTCATACTAAACTCCCAGGTATACTGATAGATGAGTAGAAAAAAACTCACCAAAAAGGTATTCTTTACAGAGCTAAAAAAATTATTATAAACCCAACTAAAGCATCTTTGTGCAAGACATATCCTTCACCTTCTCTTCTCTATGGCACTCCCATCTTGATCAATCTATAGCTCACAGTAAAATTAAAACTAGAACCAATATTTCTGATTGATATATTGGACTGTGTTGGTCTATTACTTCTGCAGGTCTATATTACAGTCTCAAAAGCCAACAGTGTCGAATCTGACATTGTCGACACGAGAATAGTGAAACTGCAGAACATCGAAAAAAGCAAACGGAAATCTCCGTAAGGGGAGATTTACACCATTTATTTATTTATTTATTTTTGTTATTTTTATTTTTTTTTATTCTGAACATTCAATGTTTTAACAGTTTGATCACTAAAGGTCGACCTTTAGTGATCGAACTGTTAAATATTCGATGTTCTGATATAGACCCACTTCTGCTACTTCAGCATGATTGCTGTTTAATACAGTCAGTTCAATATTCTCTTGTCTGACTCTGCAGAGGGAAACCTTAACCTTCTGCCACCACTACTGACATTTTTTGTTTTTCATTTCAAACTCATTTTGCATTTGTGTTGTATAATATTTTTATTTTTTATTTTTCTTTTATACTCATTTATCTTGTATACATAAATCCTGTGATTTGTTTGATGTTTACATTCTTCTCTTGCCATTGTGGTAAGTGATATTGATGTGTTGTAATTTGTATTCTGTGGAGCTTTCCTGCCTGGGGCCTCTGCTGAAAATGAGTTCTTGCCCATTTGGACTTTCCCACTATACAAATGTCAAAAATAAATAACTAAATAAATACAATGTAGCTACATTTTCAGTATGTTCTCACAGTAACATATTCAGGTTATGGAGGACAAGGAGAGCAGGGCATGCTGGGTTATGTGGTAGGGGTGGCATTTTCAGGTCAGTGTATTTCTTCACTGCCTTTTTCTGCTGTGTATGGTAGGTGCTGCCTGGTTAAGCTATGCATCATGTTGTTTATATATGTTTCAGCATGTTACAAACCAGGACAATCCTGTTAGTCTTACACATAAGCTGCCCATATAGTTTCACTACAATTTATCTGATCTGGCCATGGCAAGATGGTGTGTTACTTTCTCTTTGTAGATTCCTTTTTACAGTCATCCACAATGGCTACAAGTATTAGCAATGCCTCTGTGGAATCAAATACACAGTTTTATTCATCATTGTCTATATGTGTTTATTTTTGCTGTCATTTGATACACACCTACAAGGTATCCATTCCATAAATAATGGGCACTTATGAATGTATTTCAGAGCCCATTAGTAACCAGATATACATGTTATGTATACTAATTGCTAGAGGGGACTGAGATTTATGGTATAGCCATTTGCAATCACCACAAAATGGCATCCAATGCTATAAAACCTCTTATAGTCCATCTGCTGTTTCCCAGAAGGACTTGTATGTGCCCATATTTATAGAATGTAATCTATGGTCCCATGTGCATTTCAGAAATACTGACAACTCAACAAAAGGTCACCATGAGGACTGATGCTCCAGATGTCTTTCTCAGCATCTTATGTAGTCACCACAAGTGCCATCATGATATCTAGATAAGTGTATAGCATCCTAGATGATGAGATCTGTGATTTTCTCACAGTTTCTCAGGTTGGTTTCCTACATTACATAGATATAACATCAGCACATGACACTTTCCATCTAGATGCTTGATTCCCACCAAACTTCTATGGTTATTCACTGACTCGTAACCATCCTATGAAACATTACATTCATTTGAATACTCTAATGGTAATGCAGTTATCAGCAACCTATATCTTAACAAAAGTATCCAGATGGAAAAAAAATTGCACCAAGCATTTGATGAGTGTACTATTGTACATGATATTACTATTGCGGTAGTTTTTTTTTGCTAGCCACTTTAATCTTATCTTATTAACATAGTCCAGTATCAAGCTTTTGTTTGTCAAATATGTTGGCAGCAGTCTACTGAACATTTTATGTGCTTCTCCATTTCAGTTTTGTTCTTTTATACGTTTTGCGAAATTGTATTTTGTTTTGTAAAACGTCTGAAAATTCTAGTTGTATGCCTTGTGGTCATATTTCCCTTCATTGCACTCATTCTTAAACATAACACAGAAAGTTTGTCGTGAGTGACTCCTTATTTAGTGGCTAGTGTTTTAGTTATTTGTTACATTTTGTATTACCTTTGCAGATTTATGTTGCAAGGGAAGTGCCTCCTATATCCTATATATACCTCCTATCCTACAGAAAAGAGTAAAATCCCAAGAAGGGAAGACATCCCTGATCACTATCAGCAAGAAACTACGATCCCTCATAAAATAATCCAAGAAGAGCTTCGAAAGAAAAATTGCCAAGGATTCCAAAGTTAACCACAAGGCATTCTTTAGCTATGTCAAGAGTCTAAGTGGCAATGCTCAGATCTGCTCGGAGTTAGTGCAGAATGGCACAAAATACACTGAACCAACCGATATTGCCAACATCCTGGCAGACAGGTTCAGTGCAAACTTCACCCCCCTCTCACCCCCAAAAGGGCCCATAACCATACCAGAAGACTGTAGTGCCCCAGAAATCACAGACACTCAGGTTAAAACAGCCCTCTCCAAAGCCAAAAACACAGCATCAATGGGACTGGAGGGTGCCTAGGCTGCATCCTACATGAGCTCAAAGATGAACTAACCCCTCACCTAAACGCACTGTTCAAACTCAGCCTCTCCACAGGCTACATACCCATAGACTGGCACACAGCAACGGTTATTCTGCTCCACAAAGATCAAGCCACAACAGGCCACGGGAACTATCATCCTATAAACCTGACTAGCTTGTTCTGCAAGGCTATGGAGTGCATCATCATGGAATTCATTAACAGAGACATTGGGAACCTCAAAACTCTGGACCCTATCCAGTTCGGCTTTGTTAAGGGCAGATCATGCATCCTAAACCTGGTAGACTTTTTTGAAACAGTTACCAAGGCTATAGATGAGGGAAAGGTGGTACACACAGCCTACCTAGACCTCGCAAAGGCCTTCAACACCTTTCCCCATTCTGGTATTATAGACAAGCTCACTAGCCTGAACATAAACCCCTATGTCACAAGATGGATTACCAACTGGCTCATGGACAGAACCCACATGGTGAGAGTTGCAGGAGCTAGGTCCGACTCTAAACTGGTTACAAGTGGCATTCCCCAGGGCTCAGTCTTAGGACCCCTCCTGTTCGGCATATACTTTTCAGAGGTACAGGCAAGTACAGGAGGACTATGGCCGACCAAGTTCTCAGACGACTGCAAACTAGAGCTATAATTGACTCTTCCGCTGACACAGACATCCTCCAAAAGGGTCTCACTGAGATGGATACCTGGTGTCAAAATCATGGCCTCAAGCTAAATATCAAAAAGTGCATAGTCATCCCCTTTGGAAAAAACAAAGTACCCACAAACTACCACATAGGTGGTAGTCCCCCTAAATACGGAAGACATAATAAGGGATCTGGGGACCCATGTAGATAGTAATCTCTCCTTTGATAATCACATTGCCAAAGGGGTTAGAAAATCCTTCTATGTGGCCCACCTAATCACAAAAGGGTTTGCATCCAGATCAAACAAGGTCATTGTGCCCCTCTACTCATCAGACCCATCACAGAATACAACGCCCCATTTGGGATGTACCTTACAAGCCACCTGCAACAGCTGGAAAGACTACTGGAGTACCTCACCAAGAGGATCACTGGCCTCAAACAAATGCCCTATGCAGCTTGACTGAAGAAACTCCAGCTGTACTCGGTTGCATACTGCCTACTCAGAGGTGATCTCTGCCTGACATAAAAGGCCATGTCCAACCCAGAATTGATGGACATGCTCCACCTAAAGAAAACCATATCCCCACAAGCCACACGCTCTAGGGATCTAAACCTCACCACAACAATAAATAGGACATACTGGAGGGATAGATTCCTGTCCCAGAGACTTCCCATGCTTTGAAGCAAGATTCCAATCTACATTAGGCAAAGCTCCTCACTAACACTCTTCAAGAGAAACCTGGGGGTGGCGAAAGCCAAAACATTCTGGCTAGGCTTATAAAAGCCTTTGGGCAGATAGCCTAATACTTACCTATGAACCTATGAACCTATATGAAGTTTGTTTTTGTGTCATTTCAAACAATTTAATGAGGATCACAAACTGGAATCATACTGACAAGTAGGGAGGCTTATATAATATGTATTATATGTGTCATTCTCTTTCAAATTTACTAGGACAAGATCTATAAATCTAACATCAGTCTATGACTGATGAATGGTAGTAGTGTGCAAATATTTATTGGGAATCTTACATATGCTAATGTTGACGTGTAATATTCTCACAGTGTATGCTTTGGGAAGCTAATCATGTACATTGTCCTTTTTGAGATAACATTATTCTAGTTAATTTATCAGAGCTATACAGTACAACGTGGGTATAATATTTTATTCTTATTACTGCTGACAGCTAGACATTTGTACTGGTGGATATCTAATGTGCACAGAGTTTGTGTTTAGAGCATGAAAATGATTTTGTATAACTTATAATACTCGTAGGACTTCTACATGTCCCCAAGTGATTATAGTGTGCTATTTTTCATGTTATTTTAATTGCACAAAACATTAAGCATTAAATATAAATGTGTTTTCTTCATTTTCAAGTAATTGTTTGCTGTACATTGACTATATTCAGGCCTGCTGAATCAAGCTTTGTTTGCAGAACTTCAGCACTAATCCAAGCCATCTTTTTTGGAGACTTCCAAAGCAGAAACGCAAGCAACCTCTACCCCCCAACACATCCCAAATGACACAAAGGCCACAAACTCAGTGTGCCACCCAACCACAGCCCATAAGGCCCATAAGGCATAACAACGTACCCAACACTCTAATCATAGGTGACTCTATAGTCAGACAGACTGATGTTCCACTCACCAGGCTAAACAAGGAGAAAGTTACTGTCAGCTGCCTGTTGGGTGCCAGGATCTGCCACATAACGTACACACTCAGGTCACTCCACAATTAAGTACAAATATGACTCTGTCATTGTCCATGTTGGTGTGAATGACCTGAGACATACCTTCCTGGACTACATGAAAAGAGACATGGAGGAGCTCTCCGTCCTTGTAGCCCAGGTATGGCCCTAGCTCTGAGTAGCATCCTGCCATCGCCCAAAATGCTACCACAGTACAAGGACAAAATGATTGACTTCAACAATTGGCTAAGCTTCTGGTGTCATTCTAAGGGGATCCAGTATCTGTCTGTCTAGGATGACATGATCGACAGACCATGATGCTTTGACAGAGATGGCCTGTACCTGTCACCCTTGGGATTACAGATACTGGCTAAGGCTCTTGCCACCCCTATAGTGCCTTTTTTAGGCAAGGTTCAAATGACAAATTCACCACCATGACAGGTACAAGCAAGCAAAATCTGAGGGTAATTCTACTCAATGCTAGAAGTCTAAACCTCAAAATGCACTCACTCAAGGCACTCCATAAAATGGAGAACGTCAACATCTGTGCAGTGTCACAGACCTGGTTCAAGGCTCCAGAGAGCACCCCTGCATTACCAGGCTTCATACCACACCTTTCGGCCACCTAACCAGGACCGAAACACTAAAGGCGGAGGCATGTCCATATTCATTAAGGATATTCACACCTCCAGGCTAGCTACTCAGCATAATGCATCCAAGATTATCCATGTGCAACTAACTCTGGGCAAGACCGTAATCCAAATTGTAGCTTGCTACAGATCCCCCACCATGCCCCAGGATTCCCACTCCTCATTTCTTGATACATTGGAAAATATTAGGGTTCAACCTAACACCCTAATAATGGGCGATTTCAACTACCCCACCATTAACTGGGAAAACTACTCATGTACCAACTCATTTGCTCAGCATTTTCTGGAATTCATAATTTACAATGCCTTGGATCAACTTATCCACACCCCCATCAGGGGCAGCAATATCCTAGACCTGGTCATTACCAACATGGGTGACCAGTGTTCCAAACCAGAGGTCAATTCCTTGTTGGTCAGATCCGACCACAAGCTAATCAACCTAGACATCCACATCCTGCCCCCACCCCCCATTAAGGAAACTACCATAAAAAAACTCTCCAAAGCCAACTTCAAACTTCTTAAGACAGAAGTGGCAAACTTCATGACACCCATGCAGACAGGCAATAGAGGTACGACTGCTGAATCCTACACAAATGCACTTTATAAGCACTTACATGAGTGCATGGATCGTGCTATCCCTAACAGAGCCGAGATGCTATCCCCCAAAAAAAGGAAGCCAATCTGGTGGTCCCCTGCCATAAACAAACTCTACAACAGAAGAAAGAAACTGCTGTAAAAAAGAGTAAAATCCCATAATTAGAGGAACTCCCTGTCAGCCTAAGTAAGAAGCTGAGATCTCTCATAAAATCCTTTGAAGCTAGATATGAAAATAAAATCGCCACTGTTTCTAAAGACAAACACAAAGCATTCTATAGCTATGTCAAGAATCTCAATGGCAACACTCAGATCTGCTCTGAGTTACAGCACAATAGCACTAAGTATACAGATCCAACTGATATTGCCAACATCCTGGCAGATAGATTCAGTGCTAACTTTACACCCCTCTCACCCACTAAAGGGCCCATTTCTATACTGGAAGAATGAAAAGTTCCTATAATCACAGCTGCACAGGTAAAAACCACACTCTCCAAAGCCAAAAGCCAAAAACACAGCATCCATGGGACCTGACAACATCCCAGGCTGCATTCTACATGAACTACAGAACGAACTGACACTCCACCTAAGTACCATGTTCAATCATAGCCTCACCTCAGGCTTTGTGCCCATTGAATGGCACACAGCATTGGTTATCCCACACCACAAAGGGGGATCCACCACGGACCCTGAGAACTACCAACTAACTGAGAATTAGACTGAAGAGCCTGGTCTGCAAGGCCATGGAACGTATCATGATGGAACTTATAAACAAAGATATTGGTAATCTCCAAACTCTGGACCCCACCCAGTTCAGGTTTGTAAAAGGCAGATCATGTCTCCTAAACCAGATAGACTTCTTTGAAGCAGTCACCAAAGCCGTAGATGAGGGTAAGGTGATTCACACAGCCTATCTTGATCTCACCAAGGCTTTCGACACCATTCCCCACTCTGGAATTATAGATAAACTCACTAAACTAGGTATAATTCCCTATGTCACAAGATGGGTTGCCAACTGGCTCACTGAAGGAACCCACACTGTGAAAGTAGCAGACTCCAAATTCGACTTCAGACCAGTGACAAGTGGGGTACCACAGGGTTCAGTCCTGGGTCCTCTCCTGTTTGGTATCTACTTCTCTGAAGTACAAGCTAACACAGGTCTATGGCTAATGAAGTTTGCAGATGACTGCAAACTAGGAGCCATAATTAAAACTCCTAATGATGTAGACATCCTACAAAAGGGCCTCACTGAGACAGATGCCTGGTGTCAAAACCATGGCCTCAAGCGCAATGCCAAAAAGTGCATTGTAATCCCTTTTGGTAAAAACTCTGTACCCATGAACTACCACATATTCAGTACTCTACTTAACACCAAAAGTGTGATAAGAGACCTTGGGACACAGGTGGACAGTAGTCTTTCCTTTGATAATAACATTGCCACAGTAGTCAGGAAATCCTTCTATGTGGCACACCTCATCACAAAAGGTTTCTCATCCAAGAAAAAAGAGGTCATTGTTCCCCTCTACTCATCACTTATTAGACCCATTATAAAGTACAATGCCCCTTTTGGTATGTACCTCACAAGACATCTACAACAACTGGAAAGGCCACAGAAATACCTCACAAAGAGGATTACCAGCCTCAAAAAGATATCATAGGCAGATCATCTCAAAAAACTCCAGCTTTACTCCATCGCATATCGCCTACTCAGAGGCGATCTCTGTCTAAAATACAAAGCTATGTCAAACCCAGAGCTGTTAGACATGTTCCACTTAAAGAAATCCCAATCCCTCTGAGCTACACTCTCTAGTGACCTAAACCTTGTCACCACAATAAACAGAACATGCTGGAGGGATAGATTCCTGTCCCAGAGACTTCCCATACTCTGGAACAAACTACCAAACTATATCAAACAAAGCTCCTCATTAGCACTCTTCAAGAAAAATCTTAATGATTGGATGGGAAATAGGAAATTCACCCCTGGGATCACTTCTGTGGCTCTGCTTGACAGGGGCACAGAAAAATATTTTTCTTGGGTGGAGAAAGCCAGGGTACCTTTTTGGCTAGGCTTACATAGGTCCTAGGGCCAACAGCCTAGTACCTACCTATGAACCTATGAACCTGTGAAAGACCCAATCCTATTTGACCTCCTATTTCTTCATAAAACCAAAGGATATGCAAATACCTTTACCAGGTACCTTAATTTATACCAACAGATATTTAAGTCTTGCTGGAGGGATAGGTCCCTAATGTAATAACTCAATGTATTCACAACTTATGGAATAAGTTACCACTACAGGTTAAGCAAAGCACTACTATGGCTACCTTTAAGGCTAGTCTTGATAATTAGATAGATAGTCTAAACTAACTTCATTTCTTGGGCAAGATTAGCCCTGCTCTGCTCAGCTGTACTACACAAAGCTTTCACTTCACTTTTCACCCTACCACCATTCCCACCCACTCCCACTTACCACAGCATGTATAGCTGACCCTTTATCACTTTATCATCTGAAAGACCACCCAAAACAGTCTCACCGCTAAGATTAAATAACATAACATTCTAACCTCTAAGGCCAAAACCCACAAAATGTAAACACCCAAACAAGATTCTACAATTAAGAAACCAAAACTACCTGCTTAAGTAAAACCTACCTAATGTTTTCTGTTAAGTGGCCTAACTCATCCTAAAAATGCATCTTTTCCCTTGCTAACTCCTTTATACCATTAGTCCTCAACCACTAATTGATAACAACAACTTTAACCATGCCTACTAGCACATCTTTAGCAATATCTTTAACTACCATGTAACATCTGCTATTTAGTAACCAGCCACTAACTTTCTCTGTCACCTAATTAGCTATGAAACTTCTCTCCTTTAAACAATCCCACAGAAGTGCACACAAATAGCTCCAGTTGTGCCCTTCCCCAGCTACAATTCTCACATAAAGCCCACTCCAATAATCAACCAATCAACAAGAAATTACAAGACACCAAACAAAAACTACTTCTTCTAATGATAGGATAAAAGGCTCATCCCTGCACATCAATAATGTATTGCTAAGTGGTGACATACACCCTACCCCAGGCCCCAGCATATCCACAAATCACTAACTGTCATTTCCAAATCAGAAAAGCACTTACTCCAGAAATTGCCATTCTTCCTACTCACACAAGCACAATTGTCCAAAGCCAGCCAGACATAAAATATGGAGTATTAATGCTCAAAGTGTCTGTAACAAGAAACCTGAATTCTATGCATGGATAAAAATCTGCCACTCCCACATTCTAGTAACAATAGAAACCTGGTCAAAAGAAGAAAAGATGAAAACATAATCCTAGTTATGTACAATATTTAAAATGAATGAACCAGTAAAAAAGCAGGAGTAATTATCATCTATAAATCACTGCTACAAGTTCATGGCTGTGCCATAATAATAATAACATACATTCCCATGAAGATCTATTGATAACAAAACTTCAGCTCAACACCAGCTGAACCATCAGAAGAAGAATGTAGTCAAGGGGCAGATGGTGAGGGCAGCTTGTATGACATCTGCATATGATGATTTAGTAAGGGAAGTGTATTACATTGCAGAACATTTCCTAGAACGGGGGTACCCTAGACCCTTCATCAAAGACCTCAATAGTGAAGTGGTAAAAGGGTGGAGTACAAAATGTGTTTCTCTTTTGGGTGGTAATAGGCCCAGTTTGAATGCATTGGACCAACTAGAGTGCCCTGGGTCCAAAGATGAGGTGTTTGTGGTGAAAGCTGAAACCAACTGTAATACGTCCTTTATCTTGAAATTCAATACTGGCATGCTCAATATTCAGAAAATTTTCACTAAATATTAGGACCTGTTTTCTAAAATGCCTAATGGTTTACTGTTTTTTTTCCAAACTGCCCCTATACACCTGTAAAAGAGGTCTTAATATTAAAACTCTTGTTGTAAAAGAGACCAATGAGAAAGTATTTACTGACAACCATGTTCTGAAATGCACATGCAAATGTGGTAAGTGCCACCAGTGTAGGCACATTGTGGAGAACTATTTCTATTTCTTCAAGTATAGGGGAAACTTTCAGAGGGAACAGGTATTTCAATTGTTCCGCCAAGAGGGTAATGTATTAGCTCTTTGCTCAGTGTGCTTCTCCTATTATGTGGCAAAGACTGAATGTGCCCTTAAAAATATTGTACAAGCATATGTACAAAGACAGGAAAAAGACTGAAACCAATGCCCTTTACAGACATTTATTTAGGTGTGCTCAGAGTAGATTTTTTATTTTGGGTATTACAAAACGTAGATCCTAACCCCGTGGGTGCAATGGATGACATTATTGGAATCTCAGGAACTGGTTTGCCACTTGCAACTCAATAACAATATTCCACCTGGTCTGAATGACCAGATCTCCCTAACTCCAGTTCTGAAAACAAGAGCAACAAAGCTGTAAGACTGATTCAAGAGATGTTGTTATTTACTGTGTTTCTAGTTTTGTAATAGGGTTCTTATTTAATAGGTTTTTAGGAGAATTACATTTTCTAATAAATATGCAAAGTTGCATATTTATATATTTTTTATAAAATGTTATATAAAATTCTTCATTATTTTATACAAGGAAGGATTCTTAAAGTGCACTTTTTTAATTTATGTGTGGTAAACTAGATCCAATACAATACAAAATAGTGGGCTGTCACTAAGATTTTTTAGAGGGACAGTAACAGGAGGTGATGTAAAAATTCTGCTTTAATGAAATACTTTGAATTTTGTATAAATGCGGGTTCTAGAAGTGTGTTTGTTATTCTGAAGAAGTCTTATTTTAAGATGAAAGTGCTTAATGACTAATAAAATTTTAGTTTACTTCTTCCTCTGAGTGTTCTGTGATGTCCTTAGGTAACATAACAGCAGAGACATTTCAAAGAACTAAACCCAGACAGTTCCACAAACAATGACAATACTTGTCAACAATATTACACTATTTCACTTCACACATCTAGTTAAGGAACCCACCAGAACAGAGAAAATAACCAGAAATAATCCAATAATCCATTCTCAACTGCATACTAAAAGCAAAACTAGAAAAATCAAAAATAACAGGTACGCTGCTAGACACTTATAACAATCATAATCACTCATCTATCATTACAGATTACCAGACCCCCCCCCAAAAAAAATAAATAAATGCAATACCTAAGTTTAGTAAAGAACCTAAATAACTTCAACAAACCACCTTTAACAATACCCTCAAGCAATGTATCTGGACCTCTCTCAAATACCTCCCTCTAGACAAGGTCATCTGCTAATTTAATCAATCTTTCCTAACCATATTTGACCAGCAAGCCCCACTCAGACACAAAGGAGTAAGAGTAAATGCTGCCCCTTGGCTAACTCATCAAACTAAACTCCTAATGAAAGAAAGAGACAGAGCCTAGACATTACGGCACACAGAAGTCAGACCAATCTGGAAACTTATTGCTGACTAAGAACTCACACAAAATCACAAGTCCTTGGAGATAAAATCACCTAAAATCAGGCAAAACCCACTCCAAATCCATTGTGATCATAGCCAAATAAAAATGTAGCAAACAAATTCAGCAACCATTGCACATCTGCCACCAGCTCTTCAAAAAATGAGCCACTTTCCTCCCCATCCCTTGGCTCACCAAACTTCCAATTTGCACCTCATCCTAAAAACTACCCCTACCAAAACCATTAAAAATACATTAAAAATCTAAAAACAACACTCTAGCCCCTGACTACCCACCAGCAGAATTCATTGCCATAGCTGCCCAGTACCTATTTCCATAAAAAGATATATTACAGAAAACTATACTTCAACCCTATAGAAAGCCTCTTTCATAATTCTACTTCACAAAGGTGGCATATCTACTGAACTAAATGACTGTCACCCCACAGCAATACTCCCCCTCCCACCTCTTATGTACTTGAAAGTTGTTTCCATCAATGACTCATATCCTTCATATTACAACTGCTCCCTCCCACTCAACTATGTTTTTGATCAAACCACATCAATGGAACAGCTCAACTTCACTTCCAAGACACTGTAAATCAAAGCTGAAACTCCAGCAACATCATCTCAGCTCTTTTCTTAGACCTGTCTAAAGTCTTTGATATGGTCTGTACAAGCTTATCCTTTACAGTCAGCTAGGCAACCTCCTCTATCAACTGGTTTTCCAGCTATCTTAGCAATAGCATGCAGTCTGTCAAATGACAAAACTCCCTTTCCAGCTTCCTCCAATTCAAAGCAGGCATCCCTCAAGGTTTCTTTCTCTGTAATTTTCTTCAACATTTTCATTAATGTTATCCACAAGAAATCTAAACCTGCTTCCAGTGTCCAGTCCTCTGACAACGCCACCTTGGTCTTCCCTGCACCCTGTTTATCAAGCCTACAAACCATCACCCAGAAAGCCTTCACCTCTATTGAAAAGTGACTACAAAAAGCTCTACTACTGGCAAACACAAAGAAAACCAAACTACTCATATTTCCTTACAAAAATATGATTCCCAGTAACAGCAGCCTCAACATTATCATCTGTATTAATATTAAATTTGAACTCACCACCAACATTAAATTACTATGCATCATTACTGGCAACAAACTAAAATTTAATCTTCATATAGACACAGTAGTCAAAAAACACACATCAGGTTAGAATCTGTATACACAGCCAAACACTTCCTTAATGACAGCAGCAGGAAAATAACAACCATCTCCTTCCTTCGCCCCAGGCTATAGCTCAACAGTATTTATTTCAGTCAAGCCAAAATTGAATTTGCATATAACTTCCCTAGTCAAACCTATCACTGCACACCCTTAGATGCACTAAAATGGCTTGAACTCCCCGTCAGATCTCTCTTACCCAACTAGTCAGGGCTCACAAGATACTGCATCACCTATCCAAAACTCTCCCACTGACTAACCTCTCCCAGTGGCACTAGCCAAAAAGAAATCTGCACTCCAGACAATGTTTCCCGGTCTCATTCCATAAAAACAAAAACTTTCATGGGGAAGCATTATTATCACTAAGTATCCCTAAACTTTGGAACAGGCTGCCAAGCAAAAACAGACTCTTAAACAATATAAAAGATTTTAAACTACATTAAAAAAACCCTGCAGATATCTTAAAATTATGTAAATGCGCTGCACTTATGCTACCTGCTCCTTTTCAGTCTGTTGCCTCTCCTAGATACTTCATGTTCTAACCTCATTACACATAATATCTTAGCCTAGCCAATAAGGTGCATCTAATCTTTCTGAACTATATATAATCATAATACTACCACATGCAAAAGTGAAGTTTTATTGAATTTTAGCACAAATGCCGATAACTTCATTATCAACTGTAAATAGTGTTTTACCATATCAGTATGTCATCACGTCTTAGCATATTTGTAAACATTGATAACTTTATTATCAAGTGAAAATGTTATCATATCACATCTGCATGTACATGGTCATGGATATTCATTAAAGGGCCTAGAGTGAGACGTAAAGGACCTGTTCCAATGATGTGGTATTTTGCGATTCAAAGACATGCTAGCTGTAATGAGGAAAGGCCTTATTCTTGGATGATTTGCATATCTTTAAATCCAGTTGCTACAGCAACATGCAGATCAGCAGTAGTTAACTGCTGCAGCCACATTCTGTAGGCATGGGTATCCACCTCAGTCACTCATCCACTCACATGTACACATTCAAACACAAACACACACACATACACATGCACACACACACACACACACACACACACACACACACACACACACACACACACACACACACACACACACACACACACACACACACACACCATATTCTCCATACCTGTCCCTGAGTTGTGTGCCCTTCCACTATCCAGTGTTTCCATTCAGTCTGAATACTTTACTAGTTGATGTGTCATTAAGGCACAAGAGTTTAGAGTACTCCCTGGTGCCTGGTGTTTCTCCCCACCCTCAATACCTGTGTGATGCCCATGCCCTGGCTCAGCAATCAAGGAGCCTCAATCCTCACCACTAACACTAGTGAGGGGTGTCCATATAGGGAAAGGATAATAAATACACACACAGTAAAGTACAATTTCCCTTAAGAGCACACAGAGATCACAGTCAGTGTGGGGCTGGTGCCTACCTTTCTTTCCAGGTCCCCAATAAGACTCCCCACTGGCACAGCTATAAGGTCCAGATCTCAGCCTAGTGGGCAAGCTAAAACCTCCAGCACCCTCTCTGTCAAACCAGTGCTTCATGTCCCTGCCCAAGTAGCTGACGCACACACAGTTTGAGATAAGAGTTTATACAACCACACAGACAGTCCTGGGGAAGGCTGGCACAGGTTCTCCAGCTGTGCCCCTTTTCTGCCAAGTCTAAAAGGTAGCACCAGCTGCCACCACCCACTAATATTTATCAGCTACTCAAAGGCCCTTAAAAGGGTGTCCAGTTATTACTGTGCAATATTATTATCCAAATGGTAACTGTGACTGAACAGTCAAGGCTTATTAGAGTGACTTGGAGGAGTGTCCATATTCACCAAGGATATTCACGCCTCCAGGCTAGTTGCCCAACACAATGCATATGAAATTCTACAGGTGCAGCTAACACTAGGTAAGACTGCAATCCAAATTGTAGCTTGCTACAGATCCCCCACCATGCCCCAAGATTCTCACTACACCTTTCTAAACATACTAGAATATATTAAGATAAAACCAAACACCCTAATACTGGATGATTTCAACTACCCTGCCATTAATTGGGAAAACTACTTGGGTACTAACACCTTTGCCCAACGGTTCTTGGAATTCATAAATTCCAATGCCCTGGACCAACTAATCCATAGTCCCACCAGGGGCTCAAATATCCTAGACCTAGTCATTGCCAACATGGGAGATCAATGCTCCACACCACTGGTCACCCCCTTGTTGGTCAGGTCTGACCATAAGCTAATCACCCTTGACATCCACATCCCACCCCAGTAGGGAAACCTCCATAAAAAACTTCTCCAAAGCCAACTTCATGCTACGCAAGTCAGAAGTGACAAACGTCATGACACTTATGCAGATAGGAACTGAAAGTTCGACCGCTGAATCCTACACTAAGGCACTGTATGAGCACATCCACTCATGCATGAATTATGCCATTCCAAACAGAACTAAGATGGTCTCCTCCAAAAAAAAGAACCCAATCTGGTGATCCCCTGCCATAAACAAACTCTACAACAGAAGAAAGAAACTGTTGCAAAAAAGAGTAAAATCCCATGATTGGAGGAACTCCCTGGTCAGCCTCAGTAAGAAGCTTTGATCCCTCATAAAATCCTCTAAGGCTAGTTATGAAAATAAAATTGCCAAACATTCCAAGGACAACCACAAGGCATTCTATAGTTATGTCAAGAATCTAAATGGCAATGCTCAGATCTGCTCTGAGCTACAACAGAATGGCATTAAATATACTGATCCCAAGGATATTGAAATATCCTGGCAGATCGATTCAGTGCCAACTTCACCTCCCTCTCACCCCCTAAAGGGCCCATCTCAATACCAAAAGATTGCCAGATTCTGGTAATCACAGCCACACAGGTAAAAAATGCACTTTCCAAAGCTAAGAATACAGCATCCATGGGACCAAACGACATACCAGGCTGTGAAATACATGAACTACAAAATGAACTGGCACCTCACCTAAGTGTCATGTTTAATTATAGCCTCACCTCAGGCTTCGTGCCCAATGAGTGGCGCATACCTATAGTTATCCCATGCCACTAGGGGGAATCCACCTTGGATCCCAGGAACGATTGTCCCATCAGTCTGACGAGCCTGATCTGCAAAGCCATGGAACGTATTATCATGGAACTTATAAACAAAGACAGTGGCAACCTTCAAACACTGGACCCCACCCAGTTTGGTTCTGTAAAGGGCTGATCTTGTCTCCTCAACCTGATTGACTTCTTTGAATCAGTCTCCAGAGCCATGGACGAGGGTAAGGTGGTCCACACAGCCTATCAGGACCTCACCAAGGCCTTCAATACCATCCTCCACTCTGGAATCATAGATAAACTTACTAAGCTGGGCATTAATCCCTACATCACTCAATAGGTTGCCAACTGGCTTACTGACAGAACCCATAATGTAAAAGTAGCCGACTCAAAATCCAGCTCCAGACAGGTGACAAGTGGAGTACCTCAGTGTTCAGTCCTGGGACTGCTCTTGTTTTGCATCTACTTCTCTGAAGTACAGGGCAGCACTAAGGGACTCTGGCTAACAAAGTTCACAGAAGACTGTAAACTGGGAGACACTATTGAATCCCCAAATGATGTGGATATTCTACAAAAGGGCCTTACAGAAACAGATGCTTAGGGCCAGAGCCATGGGCTCAAGCTCAATGCCAAGAAATGTATAGTTATCCCCTTTGGGAAAAAACATGTACCCATGAATTACCACATAAGTGGCAGTACACTAAACAAGGGACTTAGGGACACAGGTGGACAGTGGTCTCACCTTCGATAACCACATAGCCACAACAGTCAGGAAATCCTTCTATGTGGCACACCTCATCACTAAGGGCTTTTCATCCAGAAAAAAGGAGGTCATTGTCCCACTGTACTCATCCCTCATTAGACCCATTATAGAGTACAATGCCCCATTTGGTATGTACCTCACAAGACATCTGTAACAACTGGAAAGGCCACAGAAATACCTCACTAAAAGAATCACAGGCCTAAAGCAGATGCCCTATACTGACCATCTAAAAAAACTTCAGCTATACACTATCGCATATCGCCTACTTAGAGGCAATCTCTGCTTAACATACAAGGCCATGTCAAACCCAGTGCTGTTGGACATGCTACACTTAAAGAAATCCCAATCCCTCAGACCCACATGCTCCATGGATCTAAACTTGGTCATCACAATGAACAAAACATGCTGGAGGGATAGGTTCCCAACCCAGAGATTCCCCATACTCTGGAATAACATGTCAAGCTGAGCGCATCTTTGGCCCTCTTCAAAAGGAACATTGACGATTGGATGGGAGACAGGAAATTCACCCCATGGATCATGTCAGGGGACCAGGGAAGTAAATATTCTGGGAAGAAATAGTCAGGGAATTGTTATGGCTAGGCTTGTATAGGCCCTAGGGCCTATAGCCTAGTACCAACCTATGAACCTATGAACCTATGACTTGGTACAGTATCACTATATACATGCAATGTACTCTTAGACCTTAGATTATCTCTACATAAAATAGCCACAGTTGAAAGGTTTAAAAATGTTTAATAATAAATAATAAAATACAAGACAATACTTCTTACTACACAGTGCTAGTCAAGAGTTCAGAGATCACAAAGAAATACTTAAAATAAAACAACAGAAAAGTTCTGACATCACAGAAAAATGCTTAGTCTAATCTTCCTAATTCCTAGTTATATCTAAGAAAATACACAGTTCTAAATAACTTGCATATAGAGCAAAGCAGTGCTGGTGATGTTGGATGTTCTCAAGACAAAATGATCTGAGCTCTCTGATTCTCTCTCTTTAAATTGATAACACAGACCTGCTTCACATGATATAATTCTTCACACTTCTCTGGTGTTCCCAGACTAACAGAAACTACATTTACATTCTTTACACCTGGTCAGAAATCAGAGCAATAAAGGACATTTATACATGCAAATTCTAGCCATTAACTCTGGTCTTAAAACAATAGGCAGGATGCCTCCCTCTAGACATATCGGCTCCAAATTTTGACACCAAAGACAGTCATAAAATGCTTGACTTAGCTTTCTTACAGCAGAGTGCACTGTTGTTACATTTTTACAGATTAATATCCAATGTAGTCTTTTCATATTTAAGAGAGCAAGCCTGTGGCTTATATTAATATTTACAAATGACAAAATTATCTACAAAATTCTATATGGCTAGGCTGGCAGCCTTCACCTATCTTCACAACCTGTATTAGTTTAAGTGCAATTATTGCACAAGTGTACTATGCATGGTGGAAAGTGGACACTGGATGGTGCAGTAGTGCAGCGGCTGCATTGTTACCTCACAGCAAGAGGTTCTCCAGTTCAATTCTCAGCTGGGATACTTTCTGTGCTGAGTCTACATTTCCTCCCTGTGTTTATGTGGGTTTCATCTGGGTGCTCCAGTTTTATCCCATGTTATAAAGACATGCATGTAGATGCTTTTCTGGAGGCTGTTCCAGGAGACACGATACACAGCTGCTTAATATGCATTTCACTCCTGAAGTGCTTCATTAGTATAGTGCAAGGGTGCAGAACCAACCCTTATCAGTTGCTTCACATCTTTCCACTGCAGCACTGTGTTAGGCCTGTCTGTGAAATCCAGAAGGTTACTGGGATCTAGAAATGAAGGCATATACATTGCAGTACCTTTATGAATCCCCCCAACTGTCATTTGTAAGAACTATCTTTAGAATTGTTTGTCGATTCCTTTGTAAGCTTTTCTCCCAAGGCCACTATTGAAAATGGGCAAGTCAGACTTTCCTGGTAAACAAAAGCAAATAAAATAAACAAATGCACACATACACAAATAATTAAATAAATAAGTACAAGTTATTGTTTTTCAGAGAACAAAGGCAGTACTGCATTTAAAATGAATCTTACTGCAGGCATAGGCACAACATAGCAAGTTTGATTTTTTTTGGTGTTTAGATTTAAGCAATGAAGACAGATTACTAGCATTTAAGCTATTATAGGTAGGGATAACATTATTTATTTATCATTGTTTACTGAGAGAGTCCTACTGAGGCCCACAGAGAAGTATTTTGACACATACATAAAATATAGTTACATGATATCAGAGGGACTACAAAATATAGGTAAGTCTGCATACATGATGGAAAAAGCTTAAGTGAACATCATTTAGAAACTGAGCATGTACACAGCTTGCATGGATATATACATTGTTGATCATTCATTAGAAATAGACACATGCTTGTATATAGTACAGAGAGAGTGAGGTAACATTGCAAAGATACTGATATTATCAGAGATTTCTAGCAACTAAAATAATGAAAACAAGGCAGCTTAACTATGGAGATATTAGAAAAGGGGAAGGTGGTTGATAATGTAATGCATTACAATATGCTAGTGGTAGAGCAATTATGAATGTATCATTACATTTAAGACTGAGATGCGAAGTAATCGGGAAAGTAAGAATGGTCAGAGTTACTTGGACTGTTATAAGGAGTATTATTTTTGGATAGATAAGAAAAGAGAGTGATGAAACTGTGACAGAGGGGGGGCAATGAGATAGTGATTGGCCAAATTAGAGAGAAAGAGTGAGTCTTGTTGCTTAGAATCTATAACTGATATAATTTATGTAAACAAAGTCACTCTTTGTTGTTTAGTGAGTATTTTCTGGCCTGATGGAGAAAAAGGAGGAAGTGGAAAAGACAGGTATTTGGAAAAAGGTAGCAGATATAGCCACAGAATGTATTCTATCCAGGAGCTGAGTAGGAGCACAGACAATAGTTGATTAGATACTGTTTTAGTAGTAACTTGAAGGTATGTGTCTTGTCTTCTGTTTTATTTATTATTCATCTCTCATGAAATCACTTAAGAATTTGAGGAATACTTAGAAGATTATACCATTATGAGCCCAAGCCAACCCTTGGGCATATCTGACATTTCCTTTGAAAGTCTTCTTTTTAGCCATGTTAATTCAGTCTGAAGTGATAACACTGCTTATCCCCATGAGTACTGATAAGATAAGCTGGATAACATATACTATTAAATACATTCCCACAATGTAGAACAGGGCCCAGATGGCTTGACATCCAGCCTGTATAAACTGATACATTTAAATTTACAGTCCAAAATATGGCAGTGGGTCCACCCTAACCTCACTCCAGGAATATTGAATAGTTGTGCTCCTCCTTCTGGTTAAGGACCTTCCCAACAGAAGACTTATAATTCCATCTCACTTAATAGCATCAAAGCTAAACTGTATGCAAGGATTTTGTTTCTCATTTTTTTTATTTTTCAAATACATTTTAATGAATTGCATAGTATCTTAAATAATACTTAAAGATCTATAACATCTTAAATAACTATGTACACTATTTACATTAGCCTGACACTATAACAGATTTTAATGTATACAGTTACTTTATAAGTATGTCCAATCCATTATCAGAGTGTCTGATCAATTATTGTATAGTGTCAATCAACAATAAGACTTTTCCCCAAGGGTTGCTGATAAATTGCTTTGGATAAATTCTTAGTTCTTTAATTTTAATTTCCAATAATGCTGTGATCTTCAGTAGGCTGTAGAACTCTTCCAAAGTTGGTATTGTGCTTGTATTCCATCTTCTTGTTATGCACTTCCTTGAAATTGCAAGTATAGTCCATACTAGATACATGTTTGACCTATTCAAATGAAGACCTTCGTTCACATTTAATAATACAAGAGCTTTAGTTAAATAAAACGATTCATTAAATAAAGTTTGTAGAAAGTTATTAATACCATTCCAAAAAGGCTTAATTTTAACATAATCAAATAAAATGTGGTTCCAATCTGCATTGTGTACTTGCTCACATCCCCAACATGAACTAATTTTACTGATTCTGTCTGGGTTTAAGAATGCTCTGTGCAAGCATTTCCAATTAAAAACTTTCCAGTATTGTGTAAAGGATGCATATTTTATCGATAATAAGATGTTTGTTTTAATATCTTCAGTTAACTGTATTGAGTGTCCTTTTGTTATATATTTCCAATATGAGGTTTTGGGTGTTGTTTTATAGTTTATCAATATTTTGTAAAATGTTGAAGTACTGTTTCCCATGTCAAAGTCATTATATATGATTTCATATATGCATTTCGTAAATGTAGGTATTTCTTTGAATGAAAAATTGTTAATTATTCTACTTAAATCTTTTGAATATGACAGAATACTCTGTAAAGTTAGCCAGTCCTGTTGTGGAATTTTGTATGTTCTTTTTTATTACTTGCATATCTAAAACTTTTAGTTCTTTGATACATTGGAGCCAACAAACAAATCATTTCTGTTCCCAGGAATTAATAATTTCTCTATATATTTTATGTGGAAAGTACTTCGTGATGATAAATGGTGTTAAAAGATCAAACCAGATTTTTAAATCTATATTTGGATTAATAATTCTCCTAAATGAGTCAATTTAATAATTAATCATACGAGTTTTAGTGGGTTTGGTTATGTTATATTGCATACTAATACATAAAATATGCCATGGCAAATTGTTTTTAGCTGTTATTTGAATTTTTTTTGTAAATCAAATTCATTTATTGATATTACAGTTAGTAAATCTCTCATATTTGCAGAGTAATTTGGACTTATCCAATCTGAGATTGTTTTAGATATTGATGCTTTTATATCTGTTTCTATATCAGGAATGATTAATCCTCCCTGTTTCCATGGTCTGATATGATGTATTAAAGCTATTCTGTTTCTTTTGGGAAACCATAAACATTTTATTAGGCATGAATGTATTTCTTTAAGTATATTCCTTTCTGGTAACAGTTGTAATGCCAAGGCTATATATAGGATCTTGGGCAGTAAAACCATTTTTATTAACTGCTGTCTATCTTCAAATGTTAATATTATTTTGTTCCATTTTTCCACAGAAATTTTAATTGTGTTGATGATATTATTGTAGTTTTTGAGGCTAATTCATTATTATACTTGCATAACTCAATTCCTAGATATTTTAAGGTAGATTCTTGTTTCCCTATGATGTGATCCTCCTTAGTGTGCAGTTCTTTTTTTATTTAAAAATAAACATTTTGATTTTGATTAATTGAAATGGAGTCCTGAAGTCATGTGAAATTTGTCAATTAATATATCTTATTCTTCTAATGTCATTTTTTTATTAGATAATGCTAGTAATATGTCATCAGCAAATAGCATTACTTTAGAATTGTATTGTTCATAAACATCTATTCTATTGACTTTTATATTGTTACAAAGTGAATCTGCCAATATTTCAATAGCCAGAGCAAATAGAATCGGTGACATGGGGCATCCTTGTTTAGTGCCTTTTGTTATATGTATAGATTCAGAGGTAAAAGGACCTAATTTGACATATGGTAAATTATTTGTATATATATATATATATATATATATATATATATATATATATATATGTATATTCTTTATGAGATGAACAAAGGATGCAGGAAATTCAAATAGCATTAGGATTTTGAATAAATATTCTCAATTTAGGGAATCAAAGGCTTTCTCTATAACTAAGCCAATTATGAGTGTTTATTTTCTTTATTAATATAATCTATAAGAGAAATTATCCTTTAATATTGTCGTGTGTGTCTATGATATATAAATCCAGTTTGATCATTATTTATTGTTTTGGATAGTCTAGGCTCCCTCTATAGAATTAAACCATTCCTTACTCCACTTGCCAGAACTTCCATTGCTCAGACCCATCTTATCTCCACTCTCCTGTATGCCTCTCCCATCTACACTTCAGTGTCCAAAGCTAACCTCAGCAAACTGTCTGCTGCCTACAACAATATTGCCAGATTTGCCACTAATTCTACTTTTAGAACTCATCACTGGCAAAACTTAAGGCAACTACGATGGCTCGAACTACAAAACCAAATTCTATTTCACCAGATCTCCTTAGCCCACAAAATCCTTTACAAACCCATAAACACCCCCATTCTCACTTCACTTATCACTCCGTACTGCAATCTTAAAAGCCTTCGCTCCTCCAACAAACTACTTATATCAACTAGTAAACCCAATAACTCAGCTGGCAAATCCTTGTTCTCCAACACAGTAGGAAAAACCTGGAACACTCTTCCTCACAATCTCACAGCAATCTCCTCTCTTCCCTGCTTCAAATCCCAACTCAAAACACACCTCAAAACCCACTGGCTCTGCCCCTGTAGCAACCCAGACTTGCTTACCTTGAGTATCTAGGTACTCTCAACTTTTCTGCTGTAAATAACTACCTTTCCTCATGTATCTAGGTACTCGCAATTTTTTTTCTTTTTTTCTTTTTTAGCTTTAAGAAACTCTTAACAAAATACACTCTCTATTTCTCAACTTCTGCTTTTTACTTAATATCTAATGATTTTTTACATATATATTATAACCATGCTTAATGTTTTACCTGTTATTACAAATGCTTGCATGTGGAGCTTTTCTCCCTGGGCCTCTGCTGAAAATGGACATATATCCAGTTGGACTAGCCCGGTCAACAAATGTAAAATAAATAAATAAAAATAAAATAAATAGTGGTATTTTCATCCTGTTAGTTAATATTGTTATAAATATCTTATAGTCACTATTTAATAATGACGCAGGTCTATATGAGGCACATAGGTTTAGGGATTTGTTTTCCTTTAGGATTGGTACGATTAAGGAATATCTCCAAGAGGGTGGTATTGTGACTGAATTTCTAATAAAGTTTTATGGAAGAGGGATAGTATCTTTGAAGGAAAAAGTTGATATAATTCCATAATTATCCCATCTATACCTGGAACTTTATTATTTTACCCTCTTTTACTGTATCTGTAATTTCTTTGTAGGATATGGGTGCTTGCAGATCTAGTTTTATTTTTTTTGGTATTTTTTTATACTAGAACATTTTTCATCTAGATTTAATTGACCAATATGTATATTTTCTTTTGGGAAATGTTCCATATAGTGATTTCTATAGGCATCAAGAATGTCACCTATATCCGAGATATTTTTCCCTTTCTTTTCATGGAATATACTTTTAATGTTATTAGCTTTTGATTGTATTTTGATTCTTGTGGATAAATTATGTAGATATTTGTGAGAAGTAGCCAAGGTATTAATTTTTAATTTTTCTAAAGCTAAACTAGTTTTACGTGTTAGAATTTCATTGTATTTATTGTTTAATACTTCAGCTTTCTTTTTCATCTCCAAATGATTTTGATTTTTTTCAGCTTTTACTGACAAAAGTTTGGATTGTAGAACTAATAATTCGGAATCCCATTCTCTGATTTTTTATACAAAGTTAGGGTTTTACCATATATGTAAGTTTTTTATTTATCTCTGTGCTGTAATTAATATCTAAGAAGAACTGTAATTCAGATAACCAGGGTTTGAACTCTTTAATTTTAATTATATACATGCTGGAATTCTGCAGTTAAAGATTAATGGTTTGTACCCATTTTGAAGTTTTAGTACCAATGAACTGTGATCTGAAAAGGGGCAGGAAGCGATTGAGAAATTAATGATTTTAGAGTATAAGTCATGGGCAGCAAATATTTTATCTATTCTAGTTTGGGTACCAAATCTGTGATCTTGATGAGGAAACAACAAAGATTTATCTTCTTTAAATGTGAAAATATCTACAATATGAAATTATTCTACCCACTTGTTTAAAGCCTTTGATGTATGCAGTGGCCTTTTATTTGTAGTTTCAGAAATATCAAATATACAGTTAAAATCTCCTCCTAATATTAAGTTGCCTTTATAATTATTGGAAATGAAATCCAAGTGTTTTTTAACAGTTCCTGTTTCAATGCCTGGGAAACAGTATAGATTGGCTAGGGTCCATATTCTGTTATTATTTTTAACTATTACTAATGCCATAAGGCCTTCTTTATCTTCATACTAATAAATGATTTCTGGGTTAATCACATTTGTTTTCCATAAAATTGTTACCCTTTTGTCTTTGTCCTATAAGTGGATTGTGCCAATATCATATATTCCTTAGGATTCCATTTATAATTGTTATTTGTTTTGAAATGAGTTTCTTGAAGGAAGACAATTTGTGCTTTGTTTGGTTTTAGATATTTCAGTAGATTTGATCTCTTGCTAGGATTGTATAAGCCACTGGTATTTAAAGATAATAAAGTTACATCCATCTTAGGTTATTTAGATTATGTATTTGCTGTTTTATTGTGACTATTAAACATTTTCCTCTGATAACTATAAAGTATATGTTTGCGCTTTTAAAGGAAATTATCAGTTTTATACTTTGAGTGTTTTCCAATAAAGTAATGTTTTGGTCAGGCACACTAAAATGTTTTTGTGAAATAACAAATTTAAATTAATAAATGTTAACAAAACTAAGATCCGCACTACTCTTGGAATGAAAATCATTCCTAATCTGATGGATAAACCTAAGTCCTTCAGATTATCACTCATACGTTGACAATCCAGAACATCTGAGCTCCATAAATTGAATTATCATATGGAGAATATTTGTAATAGGAATAAGCAATATTTATATTATTTTGAACAGATATAGTACTATTGTAGATTAGACAGAATTCTAATACAATATAAATGTCTACTGATTGTATAAGCAATTAATATTTACATGAAAGATAGATGACAAGCAATTCAATCATAGTAAAGTAGGATGTATCATATATAAAACCTCAGTAAATTATAGCACACAGTTATTTAACATATTCACCCTTATTGATGAAGTCTTTCAAAACTTATTACTTAATATAAATAGATGGTAATAATATTTATTCCTAATGTTTATAATACAATGTATTTTACTGAATATATCAGAAGTCATATTCCATTGTTTGCCAGCATTTAAGTAATCACTTTGTTGCTAACTTACTTAAAGCATCAAGTTTGTTTTATGTGAACATTGATGAAAGTTAGTGCATTTTAATTATCAGTGCATCCCTCTTCCCATTTCCTACACATAAGGATTTTCATATCTGTCATTTCTTATTATAAAGTGAGTGAAATTATAGGTTAAAATAAAAAAATTCACTTATTGTGATTAATGATTACAAATGTCCTTTCCATATTTCTAAATTGCCATTTTATGGCATATACTGAATTTTTTTAGATTTAAATGGCAACATTCTATTTTGTATAATCAGCAAAGATTAAACTGAGTGATTATTGTCAATTTAATACTATTTGTTCAGAATGTGATTGCTACATTCTGTGATATTCCTAGTTCAGACTTCTATTGTTTCACTTGAACAACTTTGTCAGTTTGATGTCATGTATAAAACATTAGTTACCTTGGTAACAGCTTAAGCTTTATGTATGGTCAAGATGGGTTACAAAACCACAATTCAAGTTAAAGCAATTATATGACTTGTTATGCACATTTACTTATATGAAAAAATCATCATGCTTCCCCTTGATGTTCAATATAGTGTATGTCATTTATGACAATTCAAAACAGTAGTGTTATTATACACAAGCCCATGTTATTAAACGGAGTGTCTATTGTCCAATTTAATACTATTTGTTCAGAATATGATTGTTACATTTTGTGGCATTTCAAGTTCAGGTTTCCTTGTTTCTCTTGAACAACTTTGTCAGTCTGATGTCGTGCATAAAGCATTAGTTACCTTGGTAACCACTTAAGTATTATATATGATCAAGATGGGTTACAAAAACTACAATTTAAGTTAAAGCAATTACATGACTTGCTATGCATATTTACTTATATAAGAAAATCATCATGCTTCCCCTTGATGTTCAATGTAATGAATGTCATTTATGACAAGTTAAGACAGTAGTGTTGTTATACACAAGCCCATGTTATTAAAACCTATCTTTAATATCTAAATTCAGCAGACTGCTTCATCTTATATGATGATTATATATTTTCTATTTAGATTTACTAAAATCATACATTACATAAGTATTATGTGTGTGTTTTTTTTTTTTTTTTTGGCTGTTGCTGAGTTATTTGAGAGACCACAAGCTGTAATGCTTATTGTTAGTATTAGCTCCTTCCAAGCAGGAGTCCATAGACTTTAAATAATGAGACCCTTCTACTTTCTTATTTGTTATATTTCCATCCTTACATACACACATATCAGTACTTCAAGCACGGGCAACAATGCCCATCCAGTTTTGCAAGAATACCATTCACTAGTTCATGTGGTGTGTTTCCAGGCTGTTCTTAAAGTATCCAAATCAATATTTGCCCTGTTCCATTTTACCAGCCTGTTCCATTCAGTGGCCACTCTGCCAGTGAACCACTCAACACACCTTCCATTCCCACAGATATTTCCACAAAGGAAATCTGATGACTCTCTAGCACTTCCCAGCAACCCCAAACACCCCTAGAATAATCTATCCCCATATGCCCAACACATCCGAGCAAGCTCACCTCCCAGATCACTGCAAAGGATACTGCACAAGACCAACTGTTCTTAGTCTTTCACAATAACTCAGACTTCCACTCTTATGTAAGTCCGTAATGTGTTTGGAAAAATATACATTTTAAATATAAAAGTCCGCTTATTATAATTTTTATACTTTTTTTTTTATCAAGAATCAACTTAATGAGCTAAACAAAGTGTTGGGAGACCATCAATATGTGTACATGTGGTTTAAAACAGCCCATTTTATTATATTTGTTTTTTTTTAAACCAAAAACTTCATTGCCGAGAATCATCTCGGAGGCTCCTCAGAGCCTTTAAGCATTATCGTCACTCTGTCTCCGATACCATAACAACCTGGCAGCATCTGTTTCTGTTAGTGTGTTTGTGTACTGCATACCAGTGGCTCACGATGCACCTGAAGGAAAGCTTCACTTCACTGCAACTTCAAACCTAAATTCCCTCCCTTTCTGCAAGGCAGCAGCCAGAAAAAGAACAGCGAGCAAACAGATAAAAAAAAAAAAAAAAAAACCTCCCAACAAACCTCCACAACAAGAGATAACACATTCTTCTAGCATTCCCACCTCTTACTCAGCAGATGTATAAACAAACTATTCTCTTCGAAAATATCCCAAATCACAGTTTCATCAAGCCCCTTCCCCTGGATCCAGGCTAAAACACCAAATGTCTCTTCCTAATACACAATTATCAGTAAACCTCGATCACAAGCTGCAACCCACAGCTTCCTGGAGATGAAAATGGCAACATACAACAGCTTCCAGACACAGCTGCATGCAAACGCACCATGTCAGGCTTAATCAATCAGCACTCAAAGCTATGATACCTGCCATAATTGATATTAACTATGTTTAGACAAAATAATAATGACATTTGTACTAGCTGCCAGACACAGCTGCATATACGCATACAATATCAGGATTGAACAAACAGCACTCGAGGCTATGATACCTGCCATAATTGATATTAACTATGTTTATACAGAATAATAATGACATTTGTACTAGCTGTCAGACACAGCTGCATCT
This sequence comes from Protopterus annectens, assembly GCF_019279795.1. Taxonomy (NCBI): domain Eukaryota; kingdom Metazoa; phylum Chordata; order Ceratodontiformes; family Protopteridae; genus Protopterus; species Protopterus annectens. The sequence continues at coordinate 1,289,649,713 of NC_056737.1, forward strand.
ATGCATACCATATCAGGATTGATCAAACAGCACTCGTAGCTGTGATACCTGCTATAATTGATATTAACTATATTTAGACAGAATAATGACATTTGTACTAAGAGCTTGCTACTATTATTTAACCAGGATATACATGACATTTCTAAATCATACTTTAACTGAAGAAGGCAATAGACTCCATGACAACATTTTTTTTCAAAACACTCTACTATTACTTTTATTATATATGATGGTAATTTGTTACATTTGAGTCTGAACTCTGATGAATGGTACCTTGTTGAATTAGTTAATTAATTACTTACATTATTATAAGTAAAATCACTGAAAAATGAACAAGATAAGTATTCATTGAGTTCAAGTAGGGGAATAGAAACTTCTATGTTTGTATTATATGTTGCTTTGTTTGGCTTATATAATGTAAATAGTAACCCATCTTGACCTACCATTGTTTGTGAAGAATTATTGGACTCTGAACATTCTGAATAAATCATTACTGTTTCTCAGTTGTTTAAGAAACCCTCCTTTTTTAAAATAAAAACAGATGACAAGTGATGTACTATATCAGTTGATACTTTGAGAGATGTAGTTGAAAGAGTAATTTTTTGGGACAGCTATCTTGGAATCAGTTTTTTGTTTCTTCTTTCTAGCATCAGTTCAAGGATTTGTTTCTTTTATTCTTTTAAGAGTAGGGGCCATCCATTCCATTTCTTCTGGGATAAACACTATGTTGTTATTTTTAATGACTATAGTAGCTTCTTTTAAGTCATTAAATGTTCTCATCCCATTGGCAAAAAGTATTTTTATCTTGGCTGGAATGGCCATCTGTGCTTTAACGTTGTTTTGTTTCAACAGTTTTATTATTGGCCAGACTTTTTTTCCTTTGTTCTAGTATTCTGGAAGAATAATCATTGTCAAACCTTATCAGGCTTTGATTGTATTTTAAGGGTGATTTTCTCCAAGCAGATTTTAATATTAGTTCCTTGTCCAGAAATGAAAGAAATGTTATAACTATGGATCTAGGTGGAGTATTTGTTGAGTTAGAAGCAGGTTTCCTCAGTGCTCTATGCACCCTTTCAATTCCAATTTTCTGAAGAAGTTCACTGTTATTAAATGTGAATGAAAGCTAAAACAAGTGTCCGTGCTTTCCTGAAGCACGGTGTTTGTTCCGACATTTGTTTTTTGGTTAAAGATCCTTATGTTGTTTCTCCTTTCCCTGTTTTCTAAGTCATCTATTTTGTTAAGCAGCCATGTATTCTGTTTAAGTAGAAATTCTTTTTGGAATTCTTCCTCTTTGAGTCTCCCTTCAATGTCATTTAGAGAAGTCTCTAGATTTTGTTATTTTTGTATGGTGTTGCTGTAATGGTTTCTTAAGAGTATCAGTCTGTTTTTGAGAATTTAATTTTAGATTTTCTAAGTCATTTTTAAAGCCATCCATCTTCAAAGATAGTTCCTGTAGGGTAGATGTCATCAGTTGCAGTTCTTTTTTCAAAGCAGCATCTGGATGAGAATTCCTTGAGTTGTTCATATTCAGTGACTCAATATATCTCCAAGTTACTTGACAGGAAAAATGTTGTATATCTCCACCAAAATTGATATTTATGTAGTTACTAGTTTATCTATAGATGTCTGATGTTTTAAACTTGAAAATAATAACATTTTCCTGTATTATTATACTAGTTTATGGAGCTCTCAAAATTCACTGCTCTCAGTTGGTAATCTAGGCTCCACCCCTGTATGCAAGGATTTTGATGGAGCTCAATCAATGATTTCTACTTTGTTTGACCTAGAGACTCAAGATGAATTTGTTAAAGAGAGATCAAGTTTCACAGAAGTATAACTAGGGTGGGGTGAAGTGAAGGCTGCAGTGGGTGCAAGGTGTTACAGGGTTGTGATTGGCAGTTGCAGATTGTGAACACTGGCATTCGGAAATAAATTTTAAGACTATATTTGCAGTCAGAGTCGAAGCACTGAAGCTCCTTATGTGTAGTAATGTAACTATATAAAGCTATTTGCTGCATTTGAACAAGCATTTTTTTAATGTCCTCATATAGGGAACTGTTTTTTTGCTTTTGGAGTTGAGAGTCGGTAACTTGGGGAAATGCACTAGTCACTACATAAACTAGTTACATTTCTGAGGTTTGTTCTCACTACTGCAAAATGAGGATAAGAATCCATTGCAGGCTGTCCCTGTTTCAGTGTTATTTTTTTTTAAACTGAACTTTACTTGTTATTTTTTTTCACAATATAATATGCAACCAAACCACGGCAGAGCTAGCCACTTGGCAGTATGAAACTTGGCTCTATATGGTTGTCACTGTTGAAGTGACACCCAGACCCCATGTGTAAAAACATAAAGGGGCTGTGGATGGATGGATGGATGGATGGATGGATGGATGGATGGATGGATGGATGCAACCAAAATAGTCACAACAAAATAAGAAAAACAATTAACTATCTATACTACTTACATGATTCAGCATGTTTCTCACATTCAGAAGTCACCAAAAAAAGTAGTTACTTACCTTGTCATCTCTTTTCCTTACCCCATGTCATCATCATCATCATCATCATGTACCACTCCTTCCACCTGGTTAGTTTCGGTTAGCTTGCCATTGCTCTTAACTTAGTTTCTTGCATGAGGACCACCTGAAAGCCTACTGTTCTAGCCTATTCAGCATACAGGAAGATTTTATGCTGGCATTCAGAGTTTGTATATTCCAAGAAATATTCTTAAGGACTCCCATTGCAGACTGCCGGTTTCCCATATCTCACAATATGATACTGACTATGATCTCAGATAATGTATGATGTGACCTATTAAGAAGAATAACATAAAAATGGCACGTAAGGGGAAACTTCACTTTTCCAACTACATGAACCCCTCGCCAAGTACCGTGTGTATAATTACAGCTCTTATTAGTGTATTACCATTTATTTAATATTTAAGATACTCTAAAAGCTATGGAATTCTTTTTCTGAAAATGTTCCCAACAGTGGTTTACCACAATTAAGATAATCCCTTTATAGTAAAAATGTGTGAGAGACCTGTTACCTTGTTTTCAAAAAATTATATACCACCCTCTGACATGATGTTCATCTTCATCTAATAAACATATTGTCAACAGCCATAGAAGTATAGCAGCCAATGTGTTACCTTTGGCATGGTCCTGATGGAAGACATGGCTGGTACTATGATATTTAACATCTGCATCAAATGGGCAGCTAGTGGTCTTGTTTAGGGAAATAAAGCAATAGGACACAAACTCATATGAAAGTCATCCCTACATGAGATGAGCACAGCCTTATGGTGAATTTTAAATACAACTGTTTTAGCCAGTATTAACTATCTAATGCTCATTCAACAATTAAGATTTAGCACCATTAGAGCCAAGACCTAACCCAATGCAAGACAAAGATCACCCTCCCCAGATCTATTTAACAGCTCTAGCTATATAGAAAGACAGCAGCAACCCTGATTCTTTGTAAGATTCTCCATCACTTACTGGGTTACTTCCTATGTTATTTAAGGAATAATGTCACCCTATGTATAGGCTGTAATGAGTCAGGATGGTGAATCCATCTTTGTTACGCAGCTACTACTTTACCTTTACTCAATGAGATCCAGCTCTTTTGGTGAGAGACCCAAACTCACAAACTCCATACATTTTCCTTCATCCTCCTCCTCTGAAAGCTCTTCCAATGGCAAGTATCTATTTTGGGTGGTGGGCTCCCATTGCAGATAGTGCGGCGTGGTTGGGGAGGAAGTGTCATGGTATGCAGTCTTTCCCATGTTGTCACTTAGGTGTTTTGGCTTCTTTATATGTGAAGATCTCTTAGTCTTGGGAAATTGTGGCAGCTTTCTTTAAGAATCAAAGTTTTGAGAAGATGTTAATTTATGCATGTCAATCCTGTATAATTCTTTAGTAAGTAAGGACATTGCTTCAGCAGGGTAGTTTAAAACTAGTTTCTGAAATCTTTTCTGGGCTGCTAGATTCACAGGAAAATGTAATTTAACCACAACATTTGGTTATTTAAAGTGCTTGATGGCTGGGAATGAAGCTTTTATTTTGTTGAATAGTGCCTGGCTGTAGTCCAGTGGAAAAGTGAATGGTATGGATGCTTATGATTCATTTGGATCCCAACTCCCTTCTGATCTCCGTAGTGAAAGAATTTTATACAAAAGTATCTGGAAAGAGTGGTGATCATTTTGGTGTTAATCCTATGAGCGTTTTCCTTGGGTGAGGCCTATTTCCTGTTTACAAACATGGGTAGTTATTTTTATACCCACCCCACTCTCTTGATTCTCTCTCTGGTTGGTTCTTCTAGCCTGGTTCTCAGTCATTTACTTTCAGTTCCAGTTTTCTATGTGCACCTAACGAGTCTTCCAGTGTATGAGAATGGGCATTGTTAATATCACTGTGCTTGGTCTGATGTTTATGCTGTTTTTTTTTCAATGCAAATAGATGGCTGAGTCATCTTTTCTCATTTCATCTCTGTTTTTTTCATATACTTATGGTCTTTCTGTACCCCTTGCAACATACTAGTTAGCGAGGATAGTAGTTAATTTAATTCTTTTGCCATTTGAGGAGTCTGTTCTGTTTTTTGGCTTGGAGGCCATGATGCTTCTTTGACCCATTGAGAGGGGAGTAAAATCGAAGTAAGTGGCTTATTTTGGTGGTCAGCACTGCAGTTCTGTAGTGTTCTTTTTTATATATAGTATAACTGAACTATTACAGAGCTAAGATTGGTGGGCAGCACAGTAGCACAGTGGACACTGTTGTCACCTCACAGCAAGAGGTTCACTGCTTTGATTCTCAACTGGGATGTCTTCTGTCTGGAGTCTGCATGTCCTCCCTGTGTTCATGTGGGTTTCCTCCAGGTGTTCCAGTTCTTCTCACATTCCAGAGACATGCAGTAGATGGATTAGATACTCTAAATTGGCCATAGGTGTGCATGGATGTGCAAGAGTGTGGTGTGAAAGAACTACCACAGCAAGGCTAGCCACTCAGTGGTGTAAACCTTGGCTGCAGATGATTGTCACTGTTGAAGTGACACCCCAACACCATGTGTGCAAAAAATG
>NC_056737.1:1289659792-1289662292 GCF_019279795.1 Protopterus annectens
AAACTCTTGCCACAAGAAATCTGGGCAGAGCCACAAATAAAGGGGGAACAAAGGAAGAAAAATAGCGATGGATTTTAAATATTGCTGTTATAAACGTAGAAACTTGCTCGAATAACAGTTTCTGTTGCATACATTTTCCACACAGACATGCACACACAGTTACCTCGCAACTGTACAGATTTTTTGCAGAATGTCTTGATTTTTGCCTCATGTTTTTGTCTATTTCTCATAAAAATGTGGTTTTGAATTTCAGACTTCAGAAAATTCATGCTAATTCAAAACCAATCAACTTTCTAAGTTTGTAAGAGCAATATTTAAAGTGTCCTTATTTTTTGGCCTTTGTCATCCCATTATTTATGGCTTTGTCTAGATTTCTTTCAAGAGGTAGAGAGGTATGAGCCACACACATGCGCACACACACACACACACACACACACACACACACACACACACACACACACACACACACACACACACACACACACACACATACACTGAGAGCAACTGAGTGATCCCAATATAAATCCCAACAAAGGAACAAAAGTAGGAATGGATTTTAAATATTGCCCTTATAAACATAGTTCTTTTATATATAGTATAATAACTATATATAAAACTTTGTATGTTGTGTTATCTTCATTTTAGGGGTCAAATAGGGTTTGTGGCTCCAGATGAATTTTATTTGGGGGGAGAAGGGTCAAAATGGCTCTTTTGATAGTGAAGGTTGCAGAGCCGTGCTCTAGGGCTTATATAAGCCTAGCCAAAAAGGTACCCTGGCTTTCTCCATCCAAGAAAATTATTTTCCTGTGCCCCTGAAGAGCAGAGCCACAGAGGTGATCCTCGGGGTAAATTTCCTATTTCCCACCCAATCATCAAGATTTTTCTTGAAGAGTGCTAATGAGGAGCTTTGTTTGATACAGATAGGTAGTTTGTCCCAGAGTATGGGAAGTCTCTGGGACAGGAATCTATCCCTCCAGCATGTTCTGTTTATTGTGGTGACAAGATTTTGGTCCCTAGAGCATGTAGCTCAGAGGGATTAGGATATTTTTAAGTGGAGCATGTCCAACAGGTCTGGGTTTGACATAGTTTTGTATGTTAGGCTGAGATTGCCTATGAGTAGGCGATATGCGACAGAATAAAGCTGGAGTTTTTTGAGACAGACTGCGTAGTGCATCAGTTTGAGGCCAGTAATCCTCTTCGTGAGGTATTTCTCTGGCCTTTCCAGTTGTTGTAGATGTCTTGTGAGGTAAATACCAAAAGGGGCATTGTACTATATAGTGGGTCTAACGAGTGGTGAGTAGAAGGGAACAATGACCTCTTTTTTCCTGGATGAGAAACCTTTTGTGATGAGGTTTGCTATGTAGAAGAATTTCCTGACTACAGCAGTGATGTGATTATCAAAGGAGAGACTACTGACCACCTGTGTCCCAAGGTCTCTTATCACACTTTCGGTGTTAAGTAGACTACTACCTATGTGGTAGCTCATGGGTACAGAGTTTTTACCAAAGGGGATGACAATGCACTTTTTGGCATTGGCCATCGCTTTGACACCAGGCATCTGTCTCACTGAGGCCCTTTTGTAGGATGTCCACATCGTTAGGAGTTTTGATTATGGCTCCTAGTTTGCAGTCATCTGTGAACTTCATTAGCCAAACACCTTCTGTGTTAGCTTGTACTTCAGAAAAGTAGATACCAAACAGGAGAGGACCCAGAACTTAACCCTGTGGTACTCCACTTGTTACTGGTCTGAAGTTGGATTTGGAGTCAGCTACGTTCACATTGTGGTTTCTGTCAGTGAGCCAGCTGGCAACTCATCTTGTGACATAGGGATTTATACCTAGTTTAGTGAGTTTATCTATAATTCCAGAGTTGGGGATGGTGTCAAAAGCCTTGGCTAGATCTAGATAGGCTGTGTGAACCACCTTACCCTAGTCTACGGCTTTGGTGATGCTTCAAAGAAGTCTATCAGGTTTAGGAGACATGATTTGCCTTTTACACACCTGAACTGGGTGGGGTCCAGAGTTTGGAGATTACCAATGTCTTTGTTTATAAGTTCCATGATGATACATTCCATGGCCTTGCAGACCAGGCTCATCAGGCTAATGGGGAGGTAGTTCCCAGGGTCCATGGTGGCTCACCCTTTGTGGAGTAGGATAACCGTTGCTGTGTGCCATTCAGTGAGCAAAAAGCCTGAGGTGAGGCTATGACTGAACATGGTATTAGGTGGGGTGCCAGTTCATTCTGTAGCTCATGTAGAACGTAGCCTGGGATGTTGTCAGGTCCCATGGATGCTGTGTTCTTGGTTTTGGAGAGTGTGGTTTTTACCTGTGCAGCCATTATTACAGGAACTTTGCATTCTTCTGGTACAGAGATGGGCCCTTTAGGGGGTGAGAGGGGGGGGGGTAAAGTTAGCACTGAAGTTATCTGCCAGAATGTTGGCAATATCAGTTGGTTCTGTATATTTAGTGCCATTGTGCTGTAACTCAGAGCAGATCTGAGT